>NC_042957.1:15387524-15597524 GCF_901001165.1 Salmo trutta
GCGAGTTCCATCGCTTCTCCAACCTCTCGTCAACCCGGAAAGGACTTCTTGCCTTTGAGAGCTGGATATGTTGAGACTAACGTAAAGGATGGATCTAATAATATCTGTTTTGGGGATCCTGACGCTGTTACTGGAGGGCATCAGTTGCCAAGGAGTGTACGGTAAGTGTGCCTCTTCCTCCAACAGGTTGCAAGGAACGTGACCTTGTAAGATTTGCGCCCATAATTGCAACTTTAATTGGGGTTGGGGCCACAAAAAAATCGGAACTCATCTTGAGGGGCTGCAGTGGTTCATTGGTCTGCAGTTCTACAGCCATTTTTCTGCAATTCTACACATTTTGCCATAGGGTGGAGACAATTTTTTGCAGTTTTTAACATGATATCGAATTATCAATGAGACCCCGATTGGTAGTTTGACCATGCTTACTACACGTTTAGATAGCTGGCCACTAGACTCATTTACCAATCTAAAACATGTTAGCTGACATGGACTAATTGAGTGACTGTCAGTGATTTACATAACAATAGAAAAACTGCTGATGCACAAACACATTTTGAAATTGCACCTTTTGTATTCGATTATTCTAACGCATTTGAGTTCCCCCCCAAAAAGTGCAAAAAAAAGTTGGGGGATAAATTGATCAGCAGGCCTACAAAAGGGAGGAGGTGTCACGGGCCGCATGCTAGCCGCCAGTGCATTCTCAATAGAAACATAGTGTTGCTGTTGCACGAGGAGTTGAATTATTATATTATATAAAAAAAAAATATGTTTTACCTTTATTTAACTAGGCAAGTCAGTTAAGAACAAATTCGTATTTTCAATGAAGGCCTAGGAACAGTGACTTAATTGCCTTGTTCAGGGGCAGAACGACAGATTTTTACCTTGTCAGCTCGGGGATTCGATCTTGCAACCGTTAGTTACTAGTCCAACACTCTGACCTCTAGGCTACCTGCCGAATGAATGACTTATAGAAGAGAGAGCCACGAGCTGTCTATCAACCACTGGTTAGTGACCCGCACCAGGTTATTGAACAGCGAATATATCACAAGCTGTCAAATTCTCATCTACTCCATCACAAATTATTTCTGGTGTTCTAATATAGCTAAACGATTATCACAGTCGATTGGTTTCCTTCGTTGTTGGTGACGATATGATATGTAGATGTTGATTCATCTTGAGGGCTTCTACGTACTGCCAAAATAAAGGAGCTGCCAGAACAGCTTCAAAGCATCTTGGCATAGATTCTACAAGTGTCTGAAACTCTGTTGGAGGGATGTGAACATTCCTCCACAATAAATAGACAAAATAATGGGCAACTTGGCCTTTTTATACATGACCCTAAGTATGATGTTAATTGCTTAATTAACTGAGGAACCACACCTGTGTGGCTGCACCTGCTTTGTATCCCTCATTTACTCAAGATGTTCCTTTATTTTGTCAGTTACCTGTATCTTACCCATGTGTATAATGTGTTACGTTTCTAGATTCAGACAATGTCGCCGTCACATTGGATCGCATTGAGCGTCTGTCAAGATCACTTTAATGTATAAAGATTTGGTATTCACCAACATGAATGCTATTTAAATAATGTACTGTATAAGCATATCACACACACACACACACACACACACACACACACACACACACACACACACACACACACACACACACACACACACACACACACACACACACACACACACACAGAGGAGTGTTCAACCAGTGGCACTGATGCTGCCTGGGCTGAAAAGACGTGTGTTGACAGCGGAGGTGCACTCACTGTTCTATGGCATTAATATGAATCATATGAGCGAGTGAAGCCACCTCACCCCCGAGCAGAGCTGGATACATGGGGGCAGACACCACTGACCTGCAGCTGTTGCTACCAGTGGCAGTGACCTGAGAGAATATTGTAGACCAGAGTGAAAGCTCTGGTCATACCAGGGGTTCAGGACTGTATGATGGATACTGGTGGTAAGCAGGCATGCTGTGTACTAGTGGCATTATCCAGATTAGAGGTTCAGTGAGACTGAGGGGTTCAATAGAGACTGGTTATGTGGATGTAATACATGACATTACCAAGCAGGCATGTACAGTGCATTCGGAAAGTATTCAGACCCCTTGACTTTTTTATTTCACATTGTTTGTAACTCATTTTGTACATAATGTTGCTGCTACCATCTCTTATGACTGAAAAGAGCTCCTGGACATCAGAACAGCGAGTACTCACCTCGAACTGGATGAAGATTTTTTCTTTAATGAGTACAACAGAATGGATATACTGCTCTCTCGAGACCAGGCCCAAATCCTCGTCATCCGCGTGAAGAAAAGACAGAGAAAAAGGGGGAGGAGGGCAGGGTGCCTTGTGAGAATTTGCCGGCGAGTAGGCAAGCCAACACTACCCTCCGTATTATTGGCCAAAGTGCAATCATTGGAAAATAAACTGGACAATTTATGATTAAAACTATCTGACCCATGGGAGAGTAATATCTTATGTTTCACCGAGTCGTGGCTAAACGACGACATGGATAATATAGAGCTGGCTGGGTTTTACGTACATCGGCAGGACAGAGCAGCTACTGTGCGTCTAGTAAGACGAGGGGCGGGTGTGTGTCTATTTGTCAATAACTGTTGGTGCGTGATGTCTAATATTAAAGAAGTCTTGAAGTATTGCTCGCCTGAGGTAGAATACCTCATGATAAGCTGTAGACCACACTATCTACAAAGAGAGCTCTCATCTATAATATTCGTAGCCGTCTATTTACCACCACAAACCGATGCTGGCACTAAAACCGTAGTCAACGAGCTGTATAAGGCCATAAGCAAACAAAAAGTGGCGCTCCAAGTGGCCGGGAACATTAATGCAGGCAAATTGAAATCCTTTTTACCTCATTTCTACCAGCATGTCACATCTGCAACCAGAGGAAAAACAACTCAGATTACCTTTACTCAACACACAGAGACGCATACAAAGCTCTCCCTCGCCCTCTATTTGGCAAATCTGAACATAATTATATCCTCCTGATTCCTGCTTACAAGCAAAAGTTAAAGCAGGAAGCACCAGTGACTCGCTCAATACGGAAGTGGTCAGATGACACAGATGCTACGCTACAGGACTGTTTTGCTAGCACAGACTGGAATATGTTACGGGATTCCTCCAATGGCATGGAGGAGTATATCACCTCAGTCAGCGGCTTTGTCAATAAGTGCATCGATGACGTCGTCCCCACAGTGACTGTACGTACATATCTCAACCAGCTGCCATGGATTTGTAAGGGCCACTCCAATACCTTGACTTTGTTCTCCTTCAGCCATTTTGCCACAACTTTGGAAGTATGCGTGGGGTCGTTGTCCATTTGGAAGACCCACTTGCGACCAAGTTTTACTTCCTGACTTATGTCTTGAGATGTTGCTTCAATATATCCACATAATTTAGCTTCCTCATGATGCCATCTATTTTGTGAAGTGCACCAGTCCCCCCTGCAGCAAAGCAACTCCACAACATGATGCTGCCACCCCTGTGCTTCACGGTTAGTATGGTGTTCATCGGCTTGTAAGCCTCCCCCTTTTTCCCCCAAACAAAACGATGGTCATTATGGCCAAACAGTTCTATTTTTGTTTCATCAGACCAGAGGACATTTCTCCAAAAAGTACGATATTTTTCCCCATGTGCAGTTGCAAACCGTAATCTGGCTTTTATATGGTGGTTTTGGAGCAGTGGCTTCTTCCTGGCTGAGCAGCCTTTCAGGTTATGTTGATATAGGACTAGTTTTACTAGGGATATAGATACTTTGGTACCTGTTTCCTCCAGCATCTTCACAAGGTCCTTTGCTGTTGTTCTGGCATTGATTTGCACTTTTTGCACCAAAGTACGTTCATCTCTAGGAGACAGAATGCGTCTCCTTCCTGAGTGTATGACGGCTGCGTGGTCCCATGGTGTTTATACTTGCGTACTGTTTGTACAGATGAATGTGGTACCTTCAGGCTTTTGGACATTTCTCCCAAGGATGAACCAGACTTGTGGAGGTCTACACATTTTTTTCTGAGTTCTTGGCTGATTTCTTTAGATTTTCCCATGATGTCAAGCAAAGAGGCACTGAGTTTGAAGGTAGGACTTGAAATTCATCCACGGGTACACCTCCAATTGACTCAAATGATGTCAATAAGCCTATCAGATGTTTCTAAAGCCATGACATAATTTTCTGGAATTTTCCAAGCTGTTTAAAGGCACAGTCAACTTTATGTATGTAAACTTCTGACCCACCGGAATTGTGATACAGTGAATAATAAGTGAAATAATCTGTCTGTAAACAATTGTTGGAAAAATTACGTGTCATGCACAAAGTAGATGTCATAACTGACTTGCCAAAACTATAGTTTGTCAACAAGAAATTTGTGTAGTGGTTGAAAAACGAGTTTTAATGACTCCAACCTAAGTGTATGTAAACTTCCGACTTCAACTGTAAATACTACATTTAAATAAGTATTCAGACCCTTTACTAAGTACCTTGTTGAAGCACATTTGGCAGCGATTACAGCCTCGAGTCTTCAAGCTTGGCACACCTGTATTTGGGGAGTTTCTCCCATTCTTCTCTGCAGATCCTCTCAAGCTCTGTCTGGTTGAATGGGGAGTGTTACCGCACAGCAAATTTCAGGTCTCTCCAGAGATGTTCGATCGGGTTCAAGCCCGGGCTCTGGCTGGGCCACTCAAGAAGGACATTCAGAGACTTGTAACGAAGACAGTCCTGCGTTGTCTTGGCTGTGTGCTTAGGGTCGTTGTCCTATTGGAAGGTTAACCTTTGCCCCAGTCTGAGGTCCTGAGTGCTCTTGAGCAGGTTTTCATCAACAATCTCTCTCTGTATTTTGCTCTGTTCATCTTTCCCTCGATCCTGCCTAGTCTCCTAGTCCCTGCCGCTGAAAAACACCCACACAGCATGATACTGCCATCACCATGCTTCACCGTAGGGATGGTGCCATGTTTCCTCCAGACGTGACGCTTGGCATTCAGACCAAAGAGTTCAATATTGTTTTCATCAGACCAGAAGATCTTGTTTCTTATGGTCTGAGAGTCCTTTAGGTGCCTTTTGGCAAACTCAAAGCGGGATGTCATTGTGTGCCTTTTACTGAGGAGTAGCTTCTGTCTAGCCTCTCTACCATAAAGGCCTGATTGGTGGAGTGCTGCAGAGATGGTTGTCCTTCTGGAAGATTCTCCCTTCTCCACAGAGGAGCTCTGTCAGAGTGACCATTGGGTTCTTGGTCACCTCCCTGACCAAGGCCCTTCTCCACCGATTGCTGAGTTTGGCCGGCCGGCCAGCTCTAGGAAGAGTCTTGGTGATTCCAAACTTCTTCCATTTAGGAATGTTGGGGACCTTCAATGCTGAACACATTTTTTGGTACCCTTTCCCAGATCTGTGCCTCGACACAATCCTGTCTCGGAGCTCTACGGACAATTCCTTTGACCTCATGTCTTGGATTTTTCTCTGACATGCTCTGTCAACTGTGGGACTTTATATAGACAGGTGTGTGCCTTTCCAAATCATGTCCAATCAATTGGATTTACCACAGGTGGACTCCAATCAAGTTGTAGAAACATCTCAAGGATGATCAATGGAAACAGCATACACCTGAGCTCAATTTCAAGTCTCACAGCAAAGGGTGTGAATTCTTATGTAAATAAGGTATTTCTGTTTTTTTATTTTTAATACATTTGCAATCATTTCTTAAAACCTGTTTTCACTTTGTCATTGTGGGGTATTGTGTGCAGATTAATGAGGGGAAAAAATAATTTCCTCAATTTTAGAATAAGGCTGAAATGGAAAGAGAGCCTGTGACGTGACTTCCGCTTTCGGACGTTAACAAGACAACACTCCATCTTAACTCCTCCTCCACATTTACTGGATTGGTTGAACAGTGCAAAAGACAGTTTTTCTTTTCTCGTCAGGACCAGAAAGAAAGAAAGCCACTCAGGCGTGGTGATGACAACAATATGGTGATGCTATGCCATTATCCATGTTTAGGCACCATTCCATAGATTTGGTCTTATCCAAAGCCTATGGTGCTAGAAGGTGCATGGACAGGTTAGCTAGCTGGAAAAGAAGCAGGGAACACCTGTTGATTGATGATTTCTTACATTGTAATAAACTTGCAGTTAGCGCAACTTTACCCTCCTGCTGTGTTCTGGTCGAATTGAACCAATTTACAAGTATTCTCTCTGAAAAATGTAGTTCATTTAATCTGATTGTCATAAGGTTCCATGACTTTGTCCACACAGGGCATCTGAACACACAAAATACATTTTGATCATTTACATAAACATGTGAGTGTTTTATTGAACTTTTGTACACCTGTGGTGTTCCCGGTCATGACCGGTCATTAGAAATTAGTGGGTGAGACTACAATTAGTGTATAAAATTGAGTTCAGGCACATGGCCATTCATCAGATGGACACACTTCTTCTCCCAGACCCCCACATGCATGTGTGATCCATACATTGTAATCCATACATTGTGTGTTTTTTTGGTTGTCAAAAACGAGATGTATGAGCACAGGTCAATGAGGCCTACAGGCCATAAATAGCAAATAGAAGTTCAAAACTTGTAATGTTCACAAGACCTTAAGTTGATAAAAAGATCTTAACACAACGTCAGGTGATAATATATGTATTATTATGGATTTATAATTAGCTATAATGGGGCGGTCATTTTGGACCGGGAACACAGAATGAATTAACATGAAACAAACACAACAGGAGGGTTAAATTGGGCTATGACATGGTATGGTGTGAATGAATCCCACACACTGACACAAGAGATTGGTTCCTTTTGTTGTCACATTTGCACATGTTTTACCATATATTACAGTATAAAAGCCTATTCAAGACCTATTCACGATTCAAGACCTTTATAACACTGTCAATTTACCATCAGGATATTCTAAAGCCAATTACCTAATCCAAGATATACACAAGCTCTCTCTCTCTCTTACCATCAGAATTAATCAAAAGCATGCCATATCAAAGCTATTAACTCATAGGCCTTATAGCATTCTGCCATGATGTGAGCATTCTCTCCATACCCATGTACATCAACAGGCAGATCCTCCCTCATTAAATAAATAATGTCCCATAATGCTTGTTATGGAGCGCAGGGAGACTTCCTCCATGAGACTACAAGTCTGCCAATTGACATCAACACTGAACAGTAGCCCTCGGTTGAAGGAAGAGAGAGAGAGAGAGAGAAAGAGAGAGAGAGAATTCCTTGATGGAATTGTTTGTGCTCTTGTCTCTTCTGGTAAAGACAGAACAGAGGGAAAGAAAAGGGCTGATGACCAACCCGATTCCCCAGGGCAGAGCGGATGGGCTCATATATATTATCCCACATTGGGTAATGAGCAATCACATGCCTTCAATAGAGAGAGAGAAACACACAGTTGAAGTCAGAAGTTTACATACACTTAGGTTGGAGTCATTAAAACCACTCCACAAAATTATTGTTAACAAACTATAGTTTTGGCAAGTCGGTTAGGACATATACTTTGTGCATGACACAAGTCATTTTTACAACAAGTGTTTGCAGACAGATTATTTCACTTATAATTCACTGTATCACAATTCCAGTGGGTCAGAAGCTTACATACACTAAGTTGACTGTGTCTTTAAACAGTTTGGAAAATTCCAGAAAATGATGTCATGGCTTTAGAAGCTTCTGATAGGCTAATTGACATCATTTGAGTCAATTGGAGGTGAACCTGTGAATGTATTTCAAGGCCTACCTTCAAACTCAGTGCCCTTTTGCTTGACATCATGGGAAAATCAAAAGATATCAACAAAAAATGGTAGACCTCCACAAGTCTGGTTCATCCATGGGAGCAATTTTCAAAAGCCTGAAGGTACCACGTTCATTTCTACAAACAATAGTACATATGTATAAACACCATGGGCCCACGCAGCCATCATACCGCTCAGGAAGGAGACGCATTCTGTCTCCTAGAGATGAACGTACTTTGGTGCGAAAAGTACAAATCAATCCCAGAACAACAGCAAAGGACCTTGTGAAGATACTGGAGAAAACAGGTACAAAAGTATCTATATCCACTGTAAAACGAGTCCTATATCGTCATAACCTGAAAATATCGTACTTTTTGGAGAAATGTCCTCTGGTCTGAGGAAACAAAAATATAACTTTTTGGCCATAATGACCATCGTTATGTTTGGAGGAAAAAGGGGGAGGCTTGCAAGCCGAAGAACACCATCCCAACCGTGAAGCACGGGGGTGGCAGCGTCATGTTGTGGGGTTGCTTTACTGCAGTGCACTTTGCTTTGCTGGTGCACTTCACAAAATAGATGACATCATGAGGAAGCTAAATTATGTGGATATATTGAAGCAACATCTCAAGACATCAGTCAGGAAGTTAAAGCTGGGTCATAAATGGGTCTTCCAAATGGACAATGACCCCAAGCATACTTGGCTTGGGGTCATGGCTTAAGGACAACAAAATGGCTTAAGGACAACAAAATCAAGGTATTGGAATAGCCATCACAAAGCCCTGACCTCAATCCTAAAGAACATTTGTGGGTAGAACTGAAAAAGTGTGTGCGAGCAAGGAGGCCTACAAACCTGACTCTGTCAGGAGGAATGGGCCAAAATTCACCCAATTTATTGTGGGAAGCTTGTGGAAGGCTACCCAAAATGTTTGACCCAAGTTAAACAATTTAAAGACAATGCTACCAAATACTAATTGAGTTTATGTACACTTCTGACCCACTGACCCATTCTCTCTACTATTATTCTGACATTTCACATTCTTAAAATAAAGTGGTGTTCCTAACTGACCTAAGACAGGGAATTTTTACTTGGATTGAATGTCAGGAATTGTGAAAAACTGAGTTTACATTTATTTGGCTATGGTGTGTGTAAACTTCCGAATTCAACTGTATATTGCCTATAGAGAGAGGGTGGGGAGAAAGAGAGAGAGAGAGAGAGAGAGAGAGAGAAAGAGAGAGAGAGGGAAGAAGGAAATCCTTGGTGTCTTTTTAGAAACATTCACAAGGACTAAAGACCTATGTCCACCAGATGCATATGCGTTTTGTTTTGCTGGATTTCTTGCCGACATTTTCCGTACTTGACGCACATGTGCTTTTCAACTAGCTAAAAGCTAGCTAGTAGGAGTCTGTTTGTGTACTTCCATTTGTACCACTGCACTGTATAGCAACACACAAGTTTAAAATATTTAACGCATGTGGTACACAGAACGCACCGCACACCCAACGTAGCTCTGCTGACTGCTCCACTGACAATGAATGACTTCAGACCGGAACGCAAAGAGCTTAATGCATCTTGTGGACATGAGGCGTAAGACAACTAAAGGCTCATAACTCCCTATCCTCACTCCCCCACAGCTTATAATATGTGCATGCCAATGAGTGACCGCATCAGGGCTATATGCTAAAACAGACCAGTAGCTTGTAAACTAATACTTTTATGTGACGTGAACTTATGCGTTCATACACCGTAGATCATGCTCCATTATGTCGGGAAGAGCCTCTGGCGAAGGATGCAGCTCTTCAAAGCAGTATAAAACACACTTTCAGTATGGGGTTGTCTCCAGAGAAATGGGTATGAATGGAAAGTTCAAAGTCAACATTCAGAATTGAAGGTTGTCAAATGTCCATACTCAGTATTCTATTAATATGGAAAATGGGAAGAATTTGGTAAGAATGACATGCCATGGAAAAAATTGACAAACATTGCTCAGTCAGGGATGCCACAATGAGTGTGATGATTCTCTACGATGATACAAGATACCTTTCAAATAATGTATAATTTGTTATGATGATACTGTACATCATTCTACGAACTGAAGTATTCTGTTGGCTTTTTAGATGTCAGTCTGACTCTGTTTCAGTGTCGATATGATCTTGTAGCAGTCTGAGATGATTAAATGGCTCAGCCAGGTTCATTATTGAGTGCTCATGATGGCCGGTAGAACTGCTGGGCTGCAGTACACTATAGTCTCTCTCTCTCTCTCTCTCTCTCTCTCTCTCTCTATCGCTCTCTCACACTCTCTTTCTGTTTCTCTTTGTGACTCTCTCATTCTTCTCAACCTCTGTTAAAGGTCCCCAAACTACACACATCCCTGGGTAGCTCGTCTTTTCAGTTCGCTGCAGCTTGCGACTGGAACGAGCTGCAACAAACACTCAAACTGGACATCTCTTCATTCAAAGACTCAATCATGGACACTCTTACTGACAGTTGTGACTGCTTTGCATGATGTATTGTTATCTCCACCTTCTTGCCCTTTGTGCTGTTGTCTGTGCCCAATAATGTTTGTAACCTGTGCTGCTGCCATGTTGTGTTGCTACCATGCTGTGTTGTCATGTGTTGCTGCCATGCTATGTTGTTGTCTTAGGTCTCTCTTTATGTAGTGTTGTCTCTTTTGCCGTGATGTGTGTTTTGTCCTATATTTTTATTTAATTAATTTGTATTTTTAATCCCAGCCCCCGTCCCCGCAGGAGGCCTTTTGCCTTTTGTCAGGATGTCATTGTAAATAAGAATTTGCTCTTAACTGACTTGCCTAGTTAAATAAAGGTTAAATTAAAAAATCATTTAAAAAAAACTTTTCACTTGTCTTCTTTTGGTCTTGAGAGGTACAATAAGTTTCCTGTACCTCTGTTGGGACTGTCATCTTCCATTTCAAGTCACAAACTACAAACTCCCCAAAACACTCAAGTGGCAATTACTTAATGTGTGGTACATCTAAAGGATAACAAGAAATATGTCCTTCTTTTCTTGTTTTGAGGAACATGACTCTGTATGACATGATGATATGATAATGTAGCTGTGCATTAAAGTGAAAGTACATCTTCATCTGGAGATCAGTTTGTTCACTTTGCATCACAGTCTCTGACAGACAATTGCCTTGGGATGCTGAGCTTTGAGGTGCTCCCTCCTGATCTTGTCCCTCCATTGCTCCACAGAAGCAATTGAAATCCCCACCACCTCTTTCCCTCTCTTGCGTTGCTATTGAAGTCCCTGCGATTCCTGGGGTTTCTTTTCATGAGACTTGGTTCAGACGCTTGGACTTCTAAGCTATGCAAATGCATCCGCCAGTGAAACTAAAGCCATCTTTGTTGGTTCTCAAAAGCCTCCTCCACAGAGTCCTATATCAATTCTCTTGGATCGGGACCTTCACATTTCCTACCGTAATGAGATAACATTACTTGTTTCCTTTCTCGGACGTTATCTCTCTCTCTGTCGTAATCCTTCTCTCTCTTTCTCTCTGTCCCTGTCGATCTGTCATTAAATATTATTTGTCACATGCGCCAATTACAACAGGTGTAAACTTTACCGTGAAATGCTTACTTACGAGCCCTTTCCCAACAATGCAGAGTTAAAAAGTAAGATCTCTCTTTTTTCTGTCATTATCATTCTCTCCCTTTCCCCCTCTCTCTATATCTCTCCCCTCTCTTTTTCTCTCTCCCTTTTTTATCTCCCTTCCTCCCTCTCTGTCCCCCTGTCTGTACACTCAGCTGGCACAGAGCCCAGGAAGTGTGAATGGGAAAGGGGTGATAGAGAGAAAGAGAGAGTAAGAGAGAGGGGGAATGAGAGAGAGGGAGAGAGAGAGCGAGAGGGGGGCGGGGTGAGGGATGTTCTGTACAGCAGAGAGACAGTTTAGAGCAGTGAAGTGGTGGGCGTATTGGGGACTGGTCTATACCAGTGGCGTTCGGCACTGTTTAAGATGAGGGAAGATTATAATTTTTTAAAATGAGAATGGCCTTATTTCTATTACAGCATATTGGATGATTGTCATTCATATTCCATTCACCCAGCTCAATGTAACATCGATAAGTTTAGGCTACTACATGATACTCACATTTTCGCTATACCCATCATGAAGTTGCTACAACCTGGCCTATGAATGAAAGTTTACAACGTAGGTGAACAGGTCGAGATAATTTTAAATAATCAAGTTCACAGACAGTGACACATTCAATACCACCTTGCACACTCTTGCCTGTATCTAGCTTATCTAGGTTGTAATCATTAGTCCAACAGTTGCAAATTAGAGTTTCTATTGGACAAATTCAGGTATGTTTAGCCCCGTTTCATTCCGTTTGCTTCCAGTTGCTTCTGTTTAAGACATGTTTTTGATCAGAATCGGCGGAATGAATACACCCTTGATCACACGCAAACACAATTCACTTTCATAGCAGCCACATACAAACAGCATGATCACTTTACTAGTTGTATATATAATTCCTTCTCGCAACTATCTACACGTTCTCCTCCTCTCACCTTTTCCCTTCGATTGTGGACTTCAGTGCACAACACATCAGCTGTCTGTGACCAGGCAAAAAACCTTTCCAAGCCAATCCTTCATATCATGTTCGCTAACAGCTACACACAGCCTACATCATTGTCACGTCATAGTCAACATAGCTACTAGAACTAACGCGTTAGTAAACCCGCTACAATCATGCAGTACAGTGTACAGTCAGAAAGCAGTTTAGCAGTTACACCGGCTGCCCCGGTGGCAATAAATGAATAAAACCAAAAGCTTACCTTGCCTTGGAAGAGTTCCAGTGTTGGATAGCCATAGCCAGCTAGCTAACATAGCATCCCTCTCTGTTTGAGCCAGGTGTTTGTGTAAACTAGCTAGCTGCATTTGCTACCTAAGTGAAAGTGAAATTACAACAAATAAATACAAGAAACAAATATCTCTCTCTCGCTTCTTAATTTTGGAAGAAATGTATTTGTTCAAAACTGTTCAACCATTGTCTTTTTCTCTCTTTGAGTCACCTACTCACCACATTTTATCCACTGTAGTTCTAGCTAGCTGTAACTTATACTGTCAGTTCATGCTGCAAGAGCTCTGATAGGTTGGAGGACATCCTCCAGAAGTTGTCATAATTACTGTGATTGTCTATGGAAGGGGATGAAAATCATGAGCCTCCGACTACACCATGGTGCTACCCTACAGAGTGCTGCTGAGGCTACTGTAGACCTTCATTGCAAAACAGTGTTTTAATCAATTATTTGGTGACATTGTTTTATGTTTCACAATTTATATTTTTATGAAATTCACTGAGGAGGATGGTCCTTCCATTCCTCCTCTCAGGAGCCTCCACTGGTCTATACCCTTGGTGGGGCCTCAGATTGCAACTACTCTCTCATGCTGGGGAACGTACTCACACAGAATGTCAGCTCTCATTGGAGCCAGTCTTAGGAGATGACTGTGATCTGCAGTGCTGGGAATGCAGGATCCAGATAGCTACCAGTTCATACCTGATATTGCTTCTAGTCCCTCATCTGATGTGAAAGTTACTCATATTGAATGTCAGTTCACCCAAGACCCAGTCTTTGGAGTGTTCCCTCAGTATAATGTTGGAAAAACAGAAGCTAGGTAACAGCGAATCCATACATGACATGGTGGTCCGTATGTACTTAAAATTGCACTACTACCTTACCTGCTCTGTAACTTACTCATACAGAATTCCAGTCTCATAAGACCAATTCTAAGGAGAGTTCTGTGAAATGCTTATGCATTTTTGAGAGGCCTTTTTTGTGTGCTTATAACAATCTATATAGAGCAATCTCATTTGAATGGCAATCCAATGCCAATTCTATACTTCACTCCAACAAACTCTACACATGCCTTTCACAAGTATCAACTTCATAAAGCAATCTCATATGAATGTCAAATCAATACAAAGACTAGTACTTCCCAGCTAACAAAGCTTGTTAGTTGGACAGTTATTCACTCAGCTATAAGCTGAATAGATTCACATCTTAATGAACAGTGGAGATCAAATAGAATTGTAAATGCAGGTTAGCCATGCCCATAGTATCATTATGGTGATAGTAGCTTTTTGTTGCATCTGAAATCCCTCTTCTGCCCCTTTAATGTATTATTCTGAATGGAGATGTCTGTGCAAACCTGAACTGTCAGGGACTGCATTCAAACACTTATACTTACAAATCACAGAGAGACAGAGAGTTGATCTCAGGAGGTAGCTAAGTTAGTGGAACAGGGACACAGGACACCCTTTTAGTGATGCTGGAGAAATGCAGGGAGTGGATTAGATGACTCAAACGGCGCCACACAGCCTTCGACTGACTGTCACTCCTCCGGCCCACACAGGCATTCTAAGTGCTGCTCCTGTGAAGTGATGTCTGTTGTCATGGTGATGCTAGGCAAGGCACCACACTCCTATTCTCACATCCCCTGACTTCCCCTTGTTGCCTCGTTCCCTTACTCGTTCCTTCACTCTCTCCATCTCTATCTCGCTCTCTCTCTCTTTCTCTCTTTCTTTCTCTCTTTCTCTTCCTCCCTCTCTCCGTTGCTCTCTATCGTTTGCTGTTGCATGGCAGGGAATCAATCGCTGAAACAAATGTGAAGTGATTGCGGCCTTAAAGCTCCTCACAGCAGCAGCCTCCCACATGTGCATTAGCACAAGAGATTGCAAAGAGAGAGAGAGAGATGTAGTGAGAGAGAGAGAGAGAGAAAGAGAGCGGGAGCAGAAAAAGAGAGGGGGAGCGGCTTCACCTCCATGTAATTCTTAGTGAGGCGACTGGGGGAAGAGGAAAAGGGTACTTATCTCTGTAGCGAGTAATGTTTAAGTACTCTGACAAGCAGGAACAGTGGCGAGGTAAGCTTGTTGACAATGATGCCTTCAGTAGTCTGCCCGCTTCAAACCCCAATGAGAAACAGCTCAGATGGCAGGGGGTTTTACACTGCAACCATCTCTCTCTCTCTCTCTCTCTCTCTCTCTCTCTCTCCATTACACAGATATACATGCAATGGCAAACACACACACACACACACACACACACACACACACACACACACACACACACACACACACACACACACACACACACACACACACACACACACACACACACACACACACACACACACACACACTCTCTCTACATGCACTGCGACAGATTCACTCACACAGGTCACGGTGTGGTGTGTGTCTATTATTTATCATTGCTTTCTGATATAGCAAGATAGACATATTCATGGAGCGTTCATTGTATGATTTATTGCAGCATTCATTTGTTGGTTCATTCACACATCAAACAGTCACTCAGAGATAGGAAGCATGATTCAGAATTTGTCACAGGCTCCCAGCTCCTCTCATGAGTGTCTGTGGATGATTGTTTTTTAACCTTATGTTTAATTAGGCAAGTCAGTTAAGAACACATTCTTATTTTACATTGACAGCCTACCCCTGCCAAACCCTCCCCTAACCCTGGACAATGCTGGGCCAATTTTGCGCCGCCCTATGGGACTCCCGAACACGGCCAGTTGTGATACAGCCCGGGATGGAACCAGGGACTGTAATGACGCCTCTAGCACTGAGATGCAGTGGCTTAGACCGCTGTGCCACTCAGGAGCCCATGTGATGGAGGTCTACTAACTGCACGCTCTAAAATGGCACTTTGATATGTTTGTTTGGTACTTTGTATTCACCACTGCCAAATATAGGCCTAATACAGTACTTGTATGATCTAAAATGACTTCTCTTCTTTTTGTGTGACAAACCCACTTTGTTCCTAACCTCAGTTTTTCCCAGAAGTCATTTTTCTCTTGGGGATATCCTCAGCACCTAATTAGGAGAATGGAACACTGCAGGGAAGCAAGGGAACTCTATAGGTTCATGTGGCACACCTACTTCATTGACAATTCACCAGCACTAGATAAGGAGCAATTCCTAAATGGAGTCACAATTCTTACAATTGTCACGGACTTACAAAGGTCTGTATACAATCAAATTGTATTAACTGTATCGTCGTATATCTATAGAAGTTAGTGCATCTGTTCATTATTTATTTTGAGGACCTATATTGTTAACATACGGTGTTATACACAGTGGATAAGAAACCTTCAAATAAAAGTGTTTTAGTGTTCCAATAGAAAATCCTTACCAAAGGGGTTGATGTCTCTGTATAATAAAACAATAGCTTACCCAACGGAAAATTAAAACATGTTCATCCACTATCTACAGCTTGGCATTAATGTTTAATGTCACATCTTTCGTTGTGAATAGGGAGAGGAACAAAATTGGATGTGATTTAATGCAATACATTTACAGACCCATACAGATAGATACACTTACAGCTGTGGTTTCAAGGCTGGTCATAGGCAGGCAGCAGTATTGAATGGCTGATGATATTTGAATGCCAATGTGTGAATAGCAATGAGGAGACAAAAGTAGTCAGACAACATGGTCTGGAGACGGAGAGCAGGACGTTCTTTTCTCTTGGTGCAGTAGGTAACCTTGCTTCCATATTTCTTATGCCTTTTTGTATTCTTGCATGTGTCTTTAGAAACCCATTCACTTAAACCACAATATACTGTTGGAGCTTGTGTAGTTTCGTCCACCAACCGGATCTCTCTAGCAATTAGCCCGGGGACTAGGATTTAAGTGTAAGGCTGCCTCCAAATGGCACCATTTTCGCTACATAGTGTACTATGTGCCCTGGTCAAAAGTTGTGCAATATATAGGGAATAGGGTTTCATTTGGGGTGCACGCAAACTGTTTTAGTTACTGCTATCTCTGTTGTGTTGTTGGTGTTTAATGCTTTGTGCCTGGCTGTCATCAGTCCCATTAGCATATTTACCAGGCTGTGCGGTGAGCCACCATGGAGAGAGAGAACAGCTACTTCACACTGGATCATAAACCTGTCTATCAGCACAACTGTAGAGATGGGGGAGAGAGGGAGAAAGCGGGAGAGAGAGAGGGTGGGAGGGAGGGAGCGTGAGAGCCTGAAAACAAAAATGAAATCAATAAATGATGCAAAACAACAAAGGTGTCATGGAGAAGATAATAGAGAAACAGATGAAGAAGGGATGAAGATGTAGAAGAAGAGATAGAGAAGTAGAGAGAGGGGAAAAGAGAGAAGAAGAGGGAGATGAAGAGACAGAAAAGAGCGAGAAGAAGAGATAGATAGGATAGAGAGAACAAGAGATAGAATAAGAGATAGAAGAGAGAAGAAGAGATGTTCTGTTACAGCGTGAATTTAAAATGAATTAAAGTAAGATCGTTTGTCACTGGCCTACACACAATACCCCATAAGTTCAAAATTAAATTATGTCTTTCAATTGTTTTTTACAAATTAATTAAAAATGAATAACTGAAATGTATTGAGTCAACAAGTATTCAACCCCTTTGTTATGGAAAGCCTTACTAAGTTCAGAAGTAAACATCTGCTTACCAAGTCACATAATAAGTTGGAAGAGAGAGAAGAGAGATGAATAGATAGAAGAAGACATAGAAGAAGAGAGGAGAGCGAAGAAGAGAGACAAATAGATAGAGGAAGAGAAAGAAGGAAAGAGAGAAGAAGAGATAAAAGAAGAGAGCGAAAAAGAGAGAGATGAAGAGAGAAGATAGAAGACGAAAAGGAAAAGAAGAGAGAAGAGATGGAAGAAGAGATAAAAGAAGAGAGAAGAAGAGATAGAAGAAGCGATAAAAGAAGAGAGACGAAGAGATAGATGAAGAGAAAGAAGAAAAGAGAGAGGAAGAGATAAAAGGAGAGTGAAGAAGAGAGAGAAGAAGAGAGAGATAAAGAGATAAGATAGAAGATGGGAAAGAAAATAAAAGAAGAGAGAAGAAGAGATATTATAGAAGAAGCAATAGAGGAAATGAGAGAAAGAGAGAAGAAAAGAGAGAAGAAGAGATGGAAGAGATAACAAGAGATAGAAGAAGAGATAGAAGAAAAGAGAGAAGAAGAGAGAGATAAAGAGATAAGATAGAAGACGGGAAAGAAAAGAAGAGAGAAGAGATATTATAGAAGAAGCAATAGAGGAAACGAGAGAAGAGAGAAGAAAAGATAGAAGAAGAGATAGAAGAAAAGAGAGAAGAAGATATTGAAACACAAATTGAACCACAAAGACAAGGGAAGTTTTCTTTTCTCCTATCACAGCCATTCAACTCTGTAACTGTTTTAAAGTCATTATTGGCCTCATGGTGAAATCACTCAGCGGTTTCCTTCCTCAATGTCATCTTTTTTTACCCGTCTACCATTAGGTGCCCTTCTTTGCGAGGCATCTGATCAACAACATTGTAGTAACTCCACAAAACGAACCCATTTCTTGAACATGGTGCCGGAGGGGAGGGCTGCCGTCTTATCGGCTCTTAACCAACCATGCTATTTTTTTATTTTTTTGGCGTTGTTTGTAAATTGTTTTGTACATAATGTTGCTTTTACCGTCTCTTATGACCGAAAATATCTTCTGGACATCAGAACTACAATTTCTCCCCTCAGATTAGACAAAGAGTTTTTCTTCAATGAGTCGGATGGGAAGGAGATACTACAGACAGCCGACCAGGCCCAGATTCCCGTCATTCGCTGGAGAAGGAAACTGAGATTTCTCGGAAAAAGATCAGGGTGCCTTGTGAGGATCAGGTAACGAGTGGCTAATATTCCTTTGCCTTCCGTCCTGCTAGCTAACGTTCAATCTCTGGAAAATAAATGGGACGAACTGAAAGCACGAATATCCTACCAACGGGACATTAAAAACTGTAATATCTTATGTTTCACATAAGATATTACGGCATTAAGAAAATACAGCTGGTGGGTTATACACTCTATCGGCTGGATAGAAGAGAAGCCTCTGTTAAGACACGGGGCGGGGGCCTATGCATATATGCAAACAACAGCTGGTGCACAATATCTAAGGGAGTCTTGAGGTTTTGTTCGCCTGAGGTAGAGTATCTCATGATAAGCTGTAGACCACACTATCTACCTAGAGAGTTTTCATCTGTATTTTTCGTAGCTGTCTACATACCACCACAGACCAATACTGGCACTAAAACCACACTCAATGAGCTGTATACCGCCATAAGCAAACAGGAAAACGCTCATTCAAAGGCGGCGCTCCTAGTGGCTGGGGACTTTAATGCAGAGAAACTTAAATCATTTTTACCTCATTTCTATCAGCATGTTACATGTGCAACCAGATGGAAAAAAATTCTAGACCACATTTACTCCACACACAGAGATGCTAACAAAGCTCTCCCTTGCCCTCCATTTGGAAAATCTGACCATAATTCTATAATCCTGATTCCTGCTTACAAGCAAAAATTAAAGCAGTGACCCTGTGATCAGAAAGTGGTCAGATAAAGCAGATACTAAACTAGAGGACTGTTTTGCTAGCACAGACTGGAATATGTTCCGGGATTCTTCCGATGGCATTGAGGAGTACACCACGTCAGTCACTGGCTTTATCAATAAGTACATCGAGGACGTCGTCCCCACAGTGACTGTACGTACATACCCCAACCAGAAGCCATGGATTACAGGCAACATTCGCACTAAGCTAAAGGGTAGAGCTGCCGCTTTTAAGGAGCGTGACTCTAACCCGGCAGCTTATAAGAAATCCTGCCATGCCCTCCGACGAACCATCAAACAGGCAAAGTGTCAATACAGGATTAAGATCGAATCGTACTACACCGGCTCCGATGCTCGTCGGATGTGGCAGGGCTTGCAAACTATTAGTGACTACAAAGGGGAGCACAGCCGAGAGCTGCCCAGTGACACGAGCCTACCAGACGAGCTCAATAACTTCTATGCTCGCTTCAAGGCAAGTAACACTGAAACATACATAAGAGCATCAGCTGTTCCGGACAACTGTGTGATCATGCTCTCCGCAGCCGATGTGAGTAAGACCTTTAAACAGGTCAACATTCACAAGGCCGCAGGGCCAGACAGATTACCAGGATGTGTACGCCGAGCATGCGCTGACCAACTTGCAAGTGTCTTCCCTGACATTTTCAACCTCTCCCTGTCTGAGTCTGTAATACCAACATGTTTCAAGCAGGTCACCATAGTCCCTGTGCCCAAGAACACTAAGGTAAGCTGCCTAAATGACTACCAACCCGTGGCACTCACGTCTGTAGCCATGAAATGCTTTGAAAGGCTGGTCATGGCTCACATCAGCACCTTATCCCTGAAACCCTAGACCCACTTCAATTTGCGTACCGCACCAACAGATCCACAGACAATGCAATCTCTATTGCACTACACAATGCCCTTTCACACCTGGACAAAAGGAACACCTATGTGAGAATGCTAATCATTTACTACGGGCTCAGCATTCAACACCATAGTGCCCTCAAAGCTCATCACTAGGCTAAGGACCCTGGGACTAAACACCTCACTCTGCAACTGGATCCTGGACTTCCTGCCGGCCGCCCCCCAGGTGGTAAGGGTAGGTAACAACACATCCACCACGCTAATCCTCAACACGGGGGCCCCTCAGGGGTGCGTGCTCAGTCCCCTCCGGTACTCCCTGTTCACTCATGACTGCACAGCCAGGCATGACTCCAACACCATTATTAAGTTTGCTGATGACACAACAGTGGTCGGCCTGATCACAGACAATGATGAGACAGCCTATTGGGAGGAGGTCAGAGACCTGATCATGTGGTGCAAGGACAACAACCTCTCCCTCAACGTGATCAAGACAAAGGAGCGGATTGTGGACTTCAGGAAAAGGAGGACCAAACACGCCCCCATTCTCATCGACGAGGCTGTAGTGGAGCAGGTTGACAGCTTCAAGTTCCTTGGCATCCACATCACCAACAAAGTAACATGGTCCAAGCACACCAAGACAGTCGTGAAAAGGGCACAACAAATTCTATTCCCCCTTAGGAGACTGAAAAATGTTGGCATGGGTCCCCAGATGCTCAAAAGGTTTTACAGCTGTACCATCGAGAGCATCCTAGTGGGGTGCATCACTGCCTGATATGGCTACTGCTCAGCCTCCGACCACAAGGCACTACAGAGTGTAGTGCGTACGTGCCAATACATCACTGGGGCCAAGCTTCCTGACATCCAGGATTTCTATACCAGGCGGTGTCAGAGAATGGCCCTAAAAATTGTCAAAGTCTCCAGCCACCATAGTCTCATAGCCACCATCTCTCTGTTACCACACGGCAAGCGGTACCGGAGCACCAAATCTATGCCCAAGAGGCTTCTAAACAGCTTCTATCCCCAAGCCATAAGACTCCTGAACGGCTAATCAAATGGCTACCTAGACTATTTGCGTTTCCCCCCCTTCTACGCTGCTGCTACTCTCTGTTATTATCTATGCATAGTCACTGTAATAACTCTACCTACATGTACATATTACCTCAATTACCTTGACACCGGTGCTTCCGCACATTGACTCTGTACTGGTACCCCCTCTATATAGCCCCACTATTGTTATTTAATGCTGTTCTTTATTTGTCATTCTTATCTCTTACTTATTTTTAGGTATTTTCTTAAAACTGCATTGTTGGTTAAGGGCTTGTAAGTAAGCATTTCACTGTAAGGTCTACACCTGTTGTATTTGGCGCATGTGATAAATACAATTTGATTAGATTTGTTTGAGGGAAAAGAAGAAAGCCTGTACAGAATAAAAAAGTGCAACAAGGCACTAAAATAATACTGCAATTAATGTAAAAAGCAATTCACATTTTGGCCTGAATACAAAGTGTTTCTGTATGTTTGGGGCAAATCCAATACAACACATTTGTCACGCCCTGACCTGTGTGGCGGTGCCCAGTCCAGGCACGGCGGCCAACCCAGCTCCATGGCCGGAGTCTTCCTCTCCGTCGGTGCCCAGTCCAGGCACGACGTCCAACCCAGCTCCATGGCCGGAGCCCTCCTCTGCGCCGGTGCCCAGTCCAGGCACGGCATCCAGTACCGCTCCAAGGCCGGAGCCTTCCTCTGTGCCGATGCCCAGTCCAGGCACGGCGTTCAGCTCGGCGCCATGGCCGGATCCGGGGTCTGCTTTCAACCAGACATTGGGAAACACAAGGCCAAATCTACACTGGAGTTGTTTACCAAGAAAACAGGGAATGTTCCCTGTTGTTCCCAAGTGTCCGAGTTACAGTTTTGATTTAAATCTCCTTGAAAATGTATGTCAAGACTTCAAAATGTTTGTCTAGCAATAATCAACAACCAATTTGACAGAGCTTGAAGAAAAATAATGAGCAAATATTGTACAATCTAGGGGTGCAAAGCCCTTATGAGATATTTCTGTATTTAATTTTCAATAATTTTGCAAACATTTCTAAAATCCTGTTTTCACTTTGTCATTATGGGGTATTGTGTGTAGAAGGGTGATACATGTTTTTTTTGTCAATGTGGAATTCAGGCTGCACCACAACAAAATGTGGAATAAGTCAAAGGATATCAATAATTTCGGAATGGATAGAAGAAGACAGAGAAGGAGAGAGAAGAAGAGATAGAATAGAGGAAATGAGGAAAGAAGAGTTAGAAGAAGAGAGAAGAAGAGAGGGGAGAAGAGATAGAAGAAGATATAGAATAGAAGAAGCAATAGAGGAAACGAGAGAAGAAGAGATAGAAGAAGAGATAGACAAAGAGAGGGGAGAAGAGATAGAAGAAGAGATAGATGAAGAGAGGGGAGAAGTGATAGAAGAAGAGAGAAGAAGAGAGGGGAGAAGAGATAGAAGAAGAGAGGGGAGAAGAGATAGAAGAGAGAAGAAGAGATAGAAGAAGAGATAGTAGAAGAGATGGAAGAGAGAAGAGAGAGAAGAAGAGAGAGAAGCGGTACATTGATTCAAGATTGATAGACAGAGAGGGAGAGCTGGAAGAGAGAGAATGAGAGACAGAGAAAAAGAGGGAGCCTCCGAAATGGAGAGTGTTTTCAATGACTGGACTAGAGAGGAATAGAGACCTGTCAACACAAGATCTTAGTGTCTACAACAGCTGCCCACAACAAACCTCCCTTTAACACACACACACACACACACACACACACACACACACACACACACACACACACACACACACACACACACACACACACACACACACACACACACACACACACACACACACACACAGACAATAACAGCAGAGAATTTGTCACCCATCTAAACACAATACCCCATAATCTTGCTTCTGCTTTTTTGGAATTGTTTGATTACATGTTAGAAATTGCTGCACTGTCAGAACTAGAGGCACAAGCATTTCGCTACACTCGTAATAACATCTGCCATGTGTATGTGACCAATAAAATGTGATTTGATTTGAATGACACAATGTTGATGCCACCCTCCTCTTTTTTGTTTTCTCTCACTTTCCCTAATCTCTCTCTCCTCCGTCTCCCTTGCCATCTCTCTTTCTCTATGTCTGTCTCTCTCCACCTCTCCCCCTCTATCTCCATCTCTCTTTCTATCTGCCTGCTCCTGGAGTGTTTGGAGTCTGTATGTTCAAAGCTGAGGCCTCAGGGGCCAAATACTGCAGCCTCAGTGAATGGCACTGGCCTCCTTTTGGGAAGCTAGCCTGTAGCCTCCACTCCTCAACCCAAGGGATGCTTGGCTTTAGAATGAGGTTGGTCCAGATTCTGGCTTTGTTTCACCAATCACAAATCCTCTGTCCATATCTGTAAGAGACGTAGCTTAGCTACCATTTAGCCGAGGTTCACTGGTTGTAGTTGGTAGTGTTGGTTTGTGCTGTGAATGTCCATTGTATCTCCAGCTTTCTAAGTTATATTTTTACCATACTGTATAGTAACAATGTTAGTAGTAAAAATATTGTATGATTGTATTGTGTGGGGAAACGATCCTTCCAGCACCAATGTGTATATCTCCTTACCCTCTGCTCCTTTCCCAGCTATAATGTGACTTTGTATTCATTGTGTGTTGCAGTAATGGTGCTAGTGACCCTCTCTTCATCAACTTACATTTTAGGAAATGAAGAATCTGTGATAATTAGATAGGTACCGCAAAATCAATTCAACAGTAATACCTGGAAATTATTTCCTAAGGCTTCTATAACTCTTGTGATGAGGGAGGGAGGGAGGGAGGGGAAATTATTAAAAGTTTGGAATCTATGAATCTCTGACTGGAATATTATTCCCAGTTCTGTAGATCCAGTATGCTATGTCTTACATTTGTTTTGATTCACACACCAGATAGATGCAGTGAAATGTATTGTTTTACTGTGTCAGTCAGAGTACTATGTCACACCTGGAGCAAATTAAGGTTTGCTCAAGGGCACATCAGCAGATTTTCCTCCTTTTTGACTCAGGTATTCAAACCAACGACCTTTTGGCCCAACTAACCGCTAGGCTACCAGCCGCCCTAAACTCTCTGTTTTCTATGTGCCTCATGCATAGGGCCAGGCGTTTTGGTTGTTTTGTTGTATGAATCATGATCCAACACATCCAAAACGCCTGGCCCTACTCATATTAACAACACATGTACTGGAAATCTAGGTAATGGATTCAAAGAAAGCTATTCCATTAGCAACCTAGGTAGTCAAACATGGACCAGGACCTCCTTTCCAGCTCCCTCCAGTAGTGTGTGAGTGTGTGTAACCTGTGTATATTTTGTGTGTGTGTGTTCTGTATGTGTGTGTGTGTGTGTGTACTGTATGTGTGTGTGTGTGTACTGTATGTGTGTGTGTGTGTGTGTATATATATTCTCAGTGCTTCAGTGTATGTATGTGTGTATTCTCAGCGCATCAGTGTGTGTGTGTATTCTCGGCGTAGCAGGGTGTGTGTGTGTATCCTCGGTGGAGTAGCATGATGCTGCCACGGTAATTGGATGTGTGAACGCCCACCTAAAACTCCCCCTGTAGCCCTGGGCGGTTTGGCAGGCAGGGGGGCTAGCAGCTCTCTGAATTCCCCATGACTCACTGTAACACCTCCCACCCAGAGGAACCAGAGGAGGGATGATGATTCTCCACACTGGCTAAACCCTATGTAGTGCACTACTTTTGACGAGGGCCCATAGGGCTCTGATCACAAGTAGTGCACTATATAAGGAAAAGGGAGACATTTGGGACATAGACAGAGAGGTTGGCCATGATTAAGACTGCAGATTGGAAGGTATACGAGTAATACAGTAGTAAGCAGACACTGAAAATGGAGGAAAGTATTCAAAGCAGTTTTATTTGTAGTGCTATTGGTACTGGTGTTAGGGTTGCCGTGTACAGTTGCAGTGTGGAGTAGCTTGTTAAGTGGAAATGCTGTGGTTTAGATTTGGACTATGCATCTGTGTGATTGCAAACTGTATTTGTTATTGAACAATCTATACATAATGTACCTGGAACCTGATGTACAGTATGCACTCAGTCATGCACTCATGTATATATGTATGAAGCAAGGTAAGTTGTGCATTTGAGCCCCTTTATGCCTGCCTGTATGTCACTCATCTAAATGGGTCCCTTCTAGGGTATAGGGCTACAGTACATCCCAAATGGAACCCTATTCCCTACATAGTGCACTAGTTTTGACCAGAGGCCATCAAAAGTAGTGCATTATATAGGGACTAAGGTGCCATTTGGAACGAGGCCTTCAGACTTCATCGTGGTCACTTAGGCTGGCTGCATGTCACATGTGAATTGACCCCTCTCTGCAGTATGGGTGTTTTTGTCATTCCCAGGTGGACCCAGTTTAGCCAGTGATGCTCAACGGTGTGTTCATCTCACTTCCAGGCCCTTTCCTTAACTAGGAAGTGGTATTAATAATGCATGAAATAGAGATGGTCACAAAGAGGTTCATTTACTGTGAGGGTGAGAATGCCTCGTTTGGCGGGTTTGATCAGAAGCCTAGCATATGTCTGTGATGCTGCCCTCAGCATAAGACAACGGTGAGGAAATCCCCTCAATTGGGTAAAAGGAACACTATTATTATTATTATTGCTGAACATTGGACTTGGGGGTGAGGGGGTTCTGGGTAGGGAATGACCAATGGGTGGGTTTCTCTGTGGGTCCTGCTTTTTCTTTCACATTCATGGGCTTATTAACACTAAAGATAACAATTACATCATTAAAAATGCATGTATTTATTTTTTAACAATGGTTACACTACCTATTCTATTTTGAAAGGCCTAAGATCACCTATTAAATGTTCCAGCTGTCTTGATATCAAGAAACCATCTCGATATAGCAATGCTCCAAGAAACACACCTGCCTCAAAAGGACATGCATAGAATAGAGAACAATTTGTACAAACTGGCTGCTTTTTCATCAGCACCAAACAAACTAAAGGTGTAATCATAATGATACATAAGAAACTCAATATTACTATTGTGGGTAAAGGTGAAGACCAAGAAGGCAGAATTATTTTCCTTAACTTCCCTGGGCTTGCGTCCCACCTAATCAACAGTCAGTGGAATCGCGTGGCGCAAAATACAAATACCTCAAAAATGCTAAAACTTCAATTTCTCAAACATATGACTATTTTACACCATTTTAAAGACAAGACTCTCGTTAATCTAACCACATTGTCCGATTTCAAAAGGGCTTTACAGCGAAAGCAAAACATTATATTATGTCAGGAGAGTACCCTGCCAAAAATAATCACACAGCTATTTTAAAAACATGCATATATGTCACAAAAACCAAAACCACAGCTAACCTTTGATGATCTTCATCAGATGACACCCCTAGGACATTATGTTATACAATACATGCATGTTTTGTTCAATCAAGTTCATATTTATATCAAAAACCAGCTTTTTACATTAGCATGTGATGTTCAGAACTAGCATACCCACCGCAAACCTCCGGTGAATTTACTAAATTACTCATGATTAACGTTCACACAATACATAACAATTTTTTAAAGAATTATAGATACAGAACTCCTTTATGCAATCGCGGTGTCAGATTTTAAAATAGCTTTTCGGCGAAAGCACATTTTGCAATATTCTGAGTACATAGCCCGGCCATCACGGCTAGCTAATTTGACACCCACCAAGTTTGGCCCTCACCAAACTCAGATTTACTATAAGAAAAATTGGATTACCTTTGCTGTTCTTCGTCAGAATGCACTCCCAGGACTTCTACTTCAACAACAAATGTTGTTTTGGTTCCAAATAATCCATAGTTATATCCAAATACCACCGTTTTGTTCATGCGTTCAGGTAACTATCCGAAGGGTGACGCGCGAGCGCATTTCATGACAAAACATTTCAAAATATTCCATTACCGTACTTCGAAGCATGTCAAACGCTGTTTAAAATACATTTTTATGCTATTTTTCTCGTAAAATAACAATAATATTCCAACTGGGCGACGTTGTATTCATTCTGAATATTTTTTTTTTAGAATTCTCATGAAACCCATCTCCAGTGTCACTGTTCCCAGCCTGACCACTCATAAAATCTCCTGCTGTTCTTCGCCCAGAGACAGGAGACACGTCATTCCACTTTCTGGCGCCTTCTGAGAGCCAATGGAAGCCTTAGAAAATGTCACGTTACAGCAGAGATGCTGTATTTTTGATAGAGATGCAACAGAAGGATAACAAGTTGTCAGACAGGGCACTTCCTGTATGGAATCTTCTCAGGTTTTGGCCTGCCATATGAGTTCTGTTATACTCACAGACACCATTCAAACAGTTTTAGAAACTTTAGAGTGTTTTCTATCCAAATATACTAATTATATGCATATTCTCGTTTCTGGGCAAGAGTAGTAACCAGTTTAAATCGGGTACGTTTTTCATCCGGCCGTGCAAATACTGCCCCCTAGCCCCAACAGGTTAAATGTATCCATAATGGAAAGAAAATTGCCTTTATTAATGTGAATGCTCCAAATGTATATGATCCTATGTTTTTTGATTCTCTGAACAGCATTGTGTTAGAATTAAGTGAATTCCATCTGGTTATTGGGACAGATATGAGTGCCATGTTGGACGTGTGGGACAAATCTAATAGGACGTACTTCAATCCACACGCAACCAGACTCTCTAGTATATACTCCATGATTACAACCTCGTTGATGCCTGGCGAGCACATAATCCTAAAGCAAAAGTGTACAATTTCTACTCACACAGGCATAAATCATGCTCACGAATCGATTTTATACTATTATCTACATCTCTATTTTCTTTAATAAAGAAAACAGAAGTTCAACACGAGCTTGTCTGACCACTATGCTTACTACTGCCAACTTCACATTTCAGAATCTCCTATAAGAGCCACAAGATGACATGTCAACGTTTCATTACAACAAAATCCTACATTCTGTGATAAGTTTGAAATGTAACTAAATTAATTCATAATGATCCATACAAATTCAGTCGATGACCCCCTGATTCTATGACATGCCACCCAAGGTTTTATTATAAATAAAGCAACTGCATTTGCATCTGGGTTGAATAAATCACAATTAAAGAAGATGTTAACTGTGTTAGAACATTCTCAACAAACACTATTTTCAGACCAGGTATCTCCTTCCAAAGTCAAGACAGAACTTTATTTATTTAAGACAGAGAGGAGAATTTGCCAGCCATTGAGTACGACTCAACCATTACTTCCATGGTAATCATGCCAGTCATTTACAGTAATGATCAATTAGCTGATACAGCAACTATTGATTCTGAAACAGGGAAAATTACTGTCAGAATCCAAATTAATCAATCAAAGATTCTCCCACTGTACACCTCTGATTGTAAATCCACACCAAGCCAGACCAGTCATTTCTAAAATAATAAAGAACTCCTTTTCTCTCAACAGAGGAAGCCACCTCGCTGGGAGCTCAAATCTTTCTCAATGAACTCAAAAAGGGCATTGGATAGCATGAATAAAGGAGAATCACCTGGATGGGACAGTGTTCCTCCTGTTTATTTAAAATATTGGAATCAATTAGGTCCCCTATTGCCCTAAATTATTAATACAGCCATTCACAAAGGAGAGATGTGAATACAGCACTAATTTCTGTGTACTCACTATCGCCCGCTATCTTTGATAAAGACAGATCTTAAACTGTTTTCCAAAATGTTGTTGTCCCGTCTTGAGACTAACTTAACCAAATTGATTCACACGGACCAAAGCAGGTTTATTAAAAAGCATTTATCCTTGGACAACCTCTGCTGACTATTGCATATCTTAGATGCTTCATCAGAAACAACAGCTCCTTGGGTTGTATTTTCTCTCAATGCAGAAAAAGCTTTTGATAGACTAGAATGGTCATATCTCTGGTTTGTCTTGGGGGATATGGGAATTGGCTCTAATTTTATTCATATGATTAAAAAACTCTATGCCAATCCCTCAGCCATAGTTATAACAGGCAATATCTGCTCTGCTCCATTTAGAATCACTAGAAGCAGCAGACAAGGTGATCCAATTTTGCATCTGCAATTGTTATTATCCATTGAACCCCTGGCCCAGGCAATTCGTGAATTGAAGGAAATAACACACATTTCTCTCAAATCTACTGATTACTTAATCTCATTATTTAAATATGATATTTTACTATATCTAGACAATGTATCTCAATCGCTCCAAAGCACATTGAAGATTATAGATAAATTCAGTTTAATCTCAAATTATTACATTAACCTAACCAAATGAGCCCTATTGCTTCTCAAGACCCCAATGGAGGACTCAATCTCTACTGAATACCAATCTTTTCCCATTTGAAATATTTCCTTCTTTAGATAAACCATTGCCTCACTCCTAGAAAAAAATGATCCATCTAGAACCCAAAATGGTTCTTCAGCTGTCCCCATAGGAGAACCCTTTAAATAACCCTTTTTGGTTCCAGGTAGAACCCTTTCCAGAGAGAATTCTACACGGAGCCCAAAAGGGTTCTAAAAGATGAACGGAGCAAAGTACCGAGAGATTGTTGATGAAAACCTGCTCCAGAGCGCTCAGGACCTCAGACCTGGCCGAAGGTTAACCTTCCAACAGGACAAGGACCCGAAGCACACAGCCAAGACAATGGAGGAGTGGCTTCGGAAAAGTCTTTGAATGTCCTTAAGTGGAATTGCCTGAGCCCGGACTTGAACCCGATCGAACATCTCAGGAGAGACCTGAAAATAGCTGTGCTGCAACGCTCCCCATTCAACCTGACAGAGCTTGAGAGGATCTGAGGAGAAGAATGGGAGAAACTCCCCAAATACAGGTGTACCAAGCTTGTAACATCATACCCAAGAAGACTCAAGGCTGTAATCGGCTGCCAAAGGTGCATCAACACAGTACTGAGTAAAGGGTCGGAATACTTATGTAAATTAGATATTTCTTCGGTACATTATGTACATTTGCAAAAAATTCTAAAAACCAATTTTTGCTTTGTCAAAATATGATTTGGTCCTATTATTGCTCATACCATTTCTATTTAGCACTACATTTGATTTTTTTTTAACTGCGAATCAAAATGGCATGGCCATAATGCCTTGCGATCTTTTTGCATCCCCCCAATGGTCCAAATGTGGAATCTGTACCCTTACTGATATCATGGACATTAATGGTTTGAGAACATTTAAATATTTGAAAGATACATACACATTACCAGGCAACTCCTTTTTTCTATATTTACAACTTAGGTCAGCTATGCTGGCCTATGGAGTTTCTTGGGAAACCCAACTACCGAAATGTCCAATGATGGGATTTATAAATACATAATCTGCGTTCACGAAAGGACTGCTTACTATAATATATAAACAGCTTTTGGAAATCTCATATTCTGAGCTAGCCATTAAAAAAGTATGGTCCACAGATCTAATTGAATCCATACCATCATTTAACTGGAACATAATCTGTAAAAATATGGCCTTGGCATCCCGTTATCCTAACCACTAATTTATACATTTTAAGTATTTTCACAGACATTATTTAACACTAAGGAAACATTTTACAATGAATTTGGCCCCAACTCCCAACACCCAACTGTTCACTGTTTCCCCTAAATCAGGCATATTCCTTCATATGATGTGGGAGTTCTTTGCAGTTAAATAGAAATGGTATGAGCAATAATAGGACCAAAGTGTTGTCACGTTCACTGCCTTCAAACTCCCTGTCACAAATAAGCCAAGGCGCAACGTGCATGGAATTCCACATCCCTTTAATGAAGTGAAACAAAAAAAACAATACAGAAAGGAAAGGAAACGGAACGTGATGTTCTGGGCTGCTCACAGGTAGCTACACAAAAACAAGATCCCACAATCACAGGTGGGAAAAGGGCTACCTAAGTATGATCCCCAATCAGAGACAACGATAGACAGCTGCCTCTGATTGGGGACCACACCCGGCCAAGCAAAAAATTAAGAAAACTAGATTGCCCACCCAAATCACACCCTGACCTGACCAAATAGAGAAAATAGAAAGGCTCTCTATGGTCAGGGCGTGACAAGTGTATTTTACATTGTTTAATGGACATACAGTGCGTTCAGAAAGTCCACACACAATACCCCATAATGACAAAGCAAAAACTGTTTTTTAATTTTTTTTGCAAATGTATGTAAAAAATAAAATGAAATATCACATTTACATAAGTACACGGTACTGCATGATTGTAGTGGGTTTACTAATGTGTTAGTTATAGTAGCTATGTTGTCTGAGGTTAGCTAATATGGTGACAACGATGTAGGCTGTGTGTAGCTGTGTGTAGCTGTGTGTAGAGGTTAGCGGTTATGATATGAAGGTTTGGCCTGTTTTTTTTTTGCATGGTCACAGACAGCTAATGTGTTGTGCATTGAAGTCCACAAGCGAAGGGAAAAGATCGGAGGAGGAGAGTGTGTAGATGGGAGAAGGAATTATATATACGGATTTACATTTATATTTTACATTTGAGTCATTTAGCAGACGCTCTTATCCAGAGCGACTTACAGTAAGTAGTGAGTTCATACATTTTCCTACTTTTTTAAATTTATTTTTTATAGTGATCATACAGTTTGTATGCGGCTGCTATGAAAGTGAACTGTGTTTGCGTGTGATCAGGAGTGTATTCATTCACCTTGATTACTAAAATGTCACTCGACCTACAGTATGTTATAAACTTTCATTCATAAGCTAGGTTGTAGCAACGTCATGATGGGTATAGGGAAAATTTCATTATCATCTAGTAGCCTAAACCAATCGATGTTACATTGAGCTGGGTGGATGTAATATGAATGACAGTCATCAAATATGCTGTAATAGAAATAAGGCCATGCTTAAAAAATAAATAATTATCCTCCCTCATCTTAAATGGCACCGACTGCCACTGCGATACACACATGCTCGCATGTACACACACGCACACTGGGATCCGCCTCTTCCTGCTGCCGAGGCCTATAGGTAAGTGACGTCACCTCATGAACATCAGCATGTGTGTGAATGTGTGTGAACATGCTGTGTAAGTGTTTGTGTAAGTGTGTGTGTGTGTGTGTGTGTGTGTGTGTGTGTGTGTGTGTGTGTGTGTGTGTGTGTGTGTGTGTGTGTGTGTGTGTGTGTGCTGCAGGCACCCCTCAGCCCGGTTGGCAGACCTACTGCTGACTCCCACACTCCCTTTGAGTAGAAGGAGGGAGGGAGAGGAGGAGAAAGATATTTCGTTCTTCCTTCTCTATACTCTTTTATTTATCACCAGGTCTACCATGATCTGTTTTTGTGAGGGAGGTTGCGTTGCATAAAACTCATAAAAAAGCCAGGGTTTTCTGGGTTGGGGGGGTGGGGTCTCTAGCCAGGCGGGGGTGGAGGAGGATAAGGAGGAGGTGAGGAGGAGGAGGAGGCATTGTGCCTTGGGCTTTATTCTTCTCATCTCATACACACACATGGCGCACACACATCAGACAAACAAACAGCAGGGATTAGGCCACTGACTATCGGCTTTTTACTGTAACGAGGTCAGGAGTGAATAAAGCAGAGCACTTTACTGAGCACTCACTACATTAACTCAAACATACTTACTCATGTACACATACAGTACCAGTCAAAAGTTTGGACACACCTACTCAGGTTTTACTTTATTTTTACTATTTTTCTAATAGTGAAGACATCAAAACTATTAAATAACACATATGGAATCATTTAGTAACCAAAAAAGTGTTAAACAAATCAAAAAAATGTTTTTATTGAGATTCTTAAAAGTAGCCACCCTTTGCACACTCTTGGCATTCTCTCAACCATGAAGTAGTTATCTGGAATGCATTTCAATTAATAGGTGTGCCTTGTTAAAAGTTAATTTATTGGATTTCTTACCTTCTTAATACGTTTGAGCCAATCAGTTGTATTTTGACAAGGTAGGGGTGGTGTACAGAAGATAGCCCTATTTGGTAAAAGACCAAGTCCATATTATGTCAAGAACAGCTCAAATAAGCAAAGAGAAACGACAGTGCATCATCACTTTAAGACAGTCAGTCGATCCAGAAAATGTCAAGAACTTTGAAAGTTTATTCAAGAGTATTCACAAAAATCATCAAGTGCTAGAATGAAACTGGCTCTCATGAGAACCGCCACAGTAAAGGGAGACCCAGAGTTAACCTCTGCTGCAGAGAACAAGTTCATTAGAGTTACCAGCCTCAGAAATTGTAGCCCAAATAAATGAGTTCATGCTTGCTAGCTCTAAATGAGAGAACAGCTCAATGACCATTTTACTCACCCTAGCAGAGCTGGTTAGGCTGTTTTATGTTATCCAGAGTGTTGGTAACTGCAACTGTGCTGCTGGCAACAATTTACATTTTTTTGCCAACGTTTACTGACACCGGCCATATTCAACAGGTATTCTGGATCATATTTGGGTATTTGTTCGTCAGTTATTCTGCGCTCTGGCACACTCAGATAAGAGTGCTCTGAAATCGGAGTAGATAGCCAGAGCGAATTTACCAGCTACGTCTATCAACAGTTGTCACAGTGACATTCAATTGAAATGGATACTTGCATAGTGGAGTCTTTCGTTAAGAAATGTAGCTAGCTAGCTAGCTAAACAATGAGCTATAATCCAAACTCATGATGTTTCCCTGCATGAATCTGCAGGTAGCTAACTAACCAGGTTCAATGTTAGCTAGCTTACATTAGTATTTAACTAGCAAAGCAAATGGCTCTGAGATATGAATAATAAGATCATACATGTAACGTTAGCTAGTGAACCAGCCAGCTAACGTGTTAGCTAGCCAGCTAACAGTACACTTTAACTTGAATTGAAAACTATTTTCTGATAGCTAGACTATCTTACCTGTATACATCATGGATGGACGCTTCTCCCTGTCACAGATGCCATGATGTCCCTTAGATTGAAGATGTAATCCGTAGACATGTGTTTTCTCCATCTCCTTAGCTATCATACTCCAATTCCACTGATTTCAAAACTCGGTCCTCCAGAAAGCGGAGAGCAACACTTATGCATTTATATTATGTGATGCATTTAAAAAAAAATCTTGTTAGACAGGATTACCTACACATACAGTGAGGGAAACAAGTATTTGATCCTCTGCTGATTTTGTACGTTTGCCCACTAACAAAGAAATGATCAGTCTATAATTTTAATGGTAGGTTTATTTGAACAGTGAGAGACAGAATAACAACAAAAAAATCCTGAAAAACGCATGTCAAAAATGTTCTAAATTGATTTGCATTTTAATGAGGGAAATAAGTATTTGCCCCCTCTGCAAAACATGACTTAGTACTTGGTGGCAAAACCCTTGTTGGAAATCACAGAGGTCAGACGTTTCTTGTAGTTGGCCACCAGGTTTGCACACATCTCAGGAGGGATTTTGTCCCACTCCTCTTTGCAGATCTTCTCCAAGTCATTAAGGTTTCGAGGCTGATGTTTGGCAACTCAAACATTCAGCTCCCTCCACAGATTTTCTATGGGATTAAGGTCTGGAGACTGGCTAGGCCACTCCAGGACCTGAATGTGCTTCTTCTTGAGCCACTCCTTTGTTGCCTTGGCCGTGTGTTTTGGGTCATTGTCATGCTGGAATACCCATCCCCGACCCATTTTCAATGCCCTGGCTGAGGGAAGGAGGTTCTCACCCAAGATTTGACGGTCCATCATCCCTTTGATGCGGTGAAGTTGTCCTGTCCCCTTAGCAGAAAAACACCCCCAAAGCATAATGTTTCCACTTCCATGGTTGACGGTGTGGATGGTGTTCTTGGGGTCATAGGCAGCATTCCTCCTCCTCCAAACACAGCGAGTTGAGTTGATGCCAAAGAGGTCCATTTTGGTCTCATCTGACCACAACACTTTCACCCAGTTGTCCTCTGAATCATTCAGATGTTCATTGGCAAACTTCAGACAGGTATGTATATGTGCTTTCTTGAGCAGGGGGACATTGTGGGCGCTGCAGAATTTCAGTCCTTCACGGCGTAGTGTGTTACCAATTGTTTTCTTGGTGACTATGGTCCCAGCTGCCTTGAGATCATTGACAAGATCCTCCCATGTAGTTCTGGGCTGATTCCTCACCGTTCTCATGATCATTGCAACTCCACGAGGTGAGATCTTGCATGGAGCCCCAGGCCGAGGGAGATTGACAGTTCTTTTGTGTTTCTTCCATTTGCGAATAATCACACCAACTGTTGTCACCTTCTCACCAAGCTGCTTGGCGATGGTCTTGTAGCCCGTTCCAGCCTTGTGGAGGTCTACAATCTTGTCCCTGACATCCTTGGAGAGCTCTTTGGTCTTGGCCATGGTGGAGAGTTTGGAATATGATTGATTGCTTCTGTGGACAGGTGTCTTTTATACAGGTAACAAACTGAGATTAGGAGCACTCCCTTTAAGAGTTTGCTCCTAATCTCAGCTCGTTACCTGTATAAAAGACACCTGGGAGCCAGAAATCTTTCTGATTGAAAGGGGGTCAAATACTTATTTCCCTCATTAAAATGCAAATGAATTTATAACATTTTTGACATTAATTTTTCTGTATTTTTTTGTTGTTATTCTGTCTCTCACTGTTCAAATAAACCTACCATTAAAATTATAGACTGATCATTTCTTTGTCAGTGGGCAAACGTACAAAATCAGCAGGGGATCAAATACTTTTTTCCCTCACTGTACTGACCAACTCATATAGACAGAAGCATGCTATATAGCAGACCAATCCAAACTCATCTCTTGGCATGTCCAGCCCACTCATTATCTCAACCAATCATGGCTAACAGCAAGGTTGCTGTGTTTTTCTATGGCTAAACCAACTAGGCTTGTAATTTAACCATTTTATTCATATTTACAGATGGCATACAAGTCTGTTATTAAGGTACATGAAAGTTCACATGTGCCTTCCAGAAGGCATTTCTGCCCAAAAACTTATTTTGATTAAAAAAATGGATGATGTTAAAATGGCTCTCCTGTGAAGTAGTGACCCGCGACACGCCTAGTTTCCTGAAACGAGTCACATATAATACTGTTTATGCCTCTCTCTCCATGCCGTCCTATGCACCAGTTCAGGCTCCTCATTTGTCTGCATCACCATGGGGTTTCTGCTATTGAAAGAGAATGCAATGTGCCTGTGAGATGAAGGGAGCAAAAGCAGCTCACTAAGGAGTACCCTGCCTTGACTCAGTCGTTTGTTCACAGGCCTAGCTCGCAGAGGAAAATAAAGTGGAATGAGAGAAACGCTGAGAAAAAAAGCTAATTTGATATAACCTCGAGGAGGTGCTTAGTTCCTCGGTATCAAACTTTAACAGGCGGTTGGTTAACACAGGAATAATAAAAGACAATAACCCTCCAATAAAGAGGCCTCTCAAAAGCTCACTACACAAACAGCCATTTCAATATCTTTATGAAAGTCTTATTACCTTCCTCCATGTTTATCTGCCTTGCCTAGGTTGCGTCCTGGATCCAGGGGCTTATTTCCTCCTCACTGCATTTTACTTCCTGTCCCATTTCCCGGTTTCTGGTTTATCTCTCCCAAAGCCAAGGTGCAACAATATAAACCAACAAGGCTTATCACTGGGCTTCAGTTTTAAGTATTAACAGTTAGAGAGGGAGCGAGAAAGAGAGAGAGGGGAATGGGAGAGGGAGAGAGGGGGGAAGAGGGAGACAGACAGAGAGGGGAAGAGAGAGAGAGAGTGGCGGGATAGCGAGATAGGATTAAATTATCTCTTTTGAAGGTGTGGCGGGCAGCTGTGGCGGCGTCTGCATCAGATGAGAGGGAGGCCATTATTAATATGCTATGACACAGGCACACATCTCAAATGATCCTGGATGGTTCGTCATGGATCATAAAATTCCCCAAGGTGCCTTTTGCTCATCGCATACTGAGAGCCGCTACTGCTAACAGCTCCCTTATAAATCATCATGGTTGCTCCACTAGAGGGAGAGAGAGGAAGAGGGAACGATAGAGAGACAGGGGAGGTTGAAGAGAGAGGGAGATAAATAGAGAAGGGTTTAGAGAGAGAGAGAGGGAGATAAATAGAGAAGGGTTGAGAGGGGGTGGGGGCAGAAAGTTGGGGAAAGGAGAGCTTTCTGACCTGGGCCCTGACAGTGAATCTCAGTAAGACTAAAATAATGGCGTTCCAAAAAATGTCAAGTTGCCAGGACCACAAATACAAATTCCTTCTAGGCACCATTGCCCTAGAGCAAACTATATCTACCTCAGCCTAAACATCAGCTCGACAGGTAACTTCCACAAAGCTGTGAACGTTCTGAGAGACATGGCAAGAAGGGCCTTCTACGCCATCAAAAGGAACATAAAATTTGACATCCAAATTAGGATCTGGCTAAAAATACTTAAGTTATAGAAACCATTGCCCTTCATGGTTGTGAGGTCTGGGGTTCGCTCACCAACCAAGAATTCACAAATAGAACAAACATGCAGAATTCTGCAAAAACATCCTCTGTGTACAACGTAAAACACCAAATAATGCATGCAGAGCAGAATTAGGAAATACCAGCTAATTATCAAAATCCAGAAAAATTATGTTAAATTCTACAACCACCTAAAAGGAAGCGATTCCCAAACCGTCCATAACAAAGTTCTCACCTAGAGAGAGATTAACCTAGAGAAGAGTCCCCTAAGCAAGCTGGTCCACAAAAAGACCCCACAGAGCCCTAGGGCAGCAATGCAATTAGACCCAACTGAATCATGAGAAAACAAAAAGATAAATACTTGAGACATTGGAAAGAATTAAGCAAAATAGCAGAGCAAACTGGAATGCTATTTAGCCCTAAACAGAGAGTACACAGTGGCAGAATACCTGACCACTGTGACTGACCCAAAATTAAGGAAAGATTTAATTATGTACAAACTCAGTGAGCATAGCATTGCTATTGAGAAAGGCCGCTGTAGGCAGACCTGGATCTCAAGAGAAAGACAGGCTTTGTGCACACTGCCTACAAAATGAAGTGGAAACTGAGTTGCACTTCCTAACCTCCTGCCAAATATATGACCATATTAGAGACACATTTCCCCCAGACTACACGAACTCACAAAGAATTTGAAAACAAACCCAATTTTGATAAATATCTATTATGTGAAATACCACAGTGTGCCATCACAGCAGCAAGATTTGTGACATGTTGCCACAAGAAAAGAGCAACCAGTGAAGAAAAAACACCATTGTAAATACAACCCATATTTACTGTATGTTGATTTAGTTTCCCATTTGTATTTGAACTATTTTCACATTATTACAACACCGTACATACACCCTGATGAAGACAGCATGGGTGTCTAAACGTTGGTCATAAAATGATTACATCTGAGCTCCTAGAGTATGCGGCACTCCTTTTCTTTTACAACACCATACATAGCCATAGTATGACATTTGAAATGTCAATATTCTTTTGAAACTTTTGTGAGTGTAATATGTACTGTTCATTTCTTATTGTTTATTTCAATTTTGTTTATTATCTAATTCACTTGCTTTTGCCATGTAAACATGTGTTCCCCATGCCAAAAAAACCCTTTCAATTGACTTGAACTGAGAGAGAGAGGGGTTAGGGTGGGGTGAAAGAACACAACCTCAGTGTTTAATTAGATCGCTCAGACATAATACTGTTCGTTTTGAGCAGTTAGACTCAGCAGTCATTGGTGGGGCTGTGTTTATAGATGACAAGAAGGCCATTGGACAGTTCTGGTCTGTCTGCATGGCCTGGGAATGGGTGTGGTAAGTGTGTCGTGTTGAGGAAATATGATGCAGACGACTCAAAAGTAGTGCACTAAATAGGGAATAGGGGTTGCGTCGGTCACAAAGACTGTCATAAAGACATTGTCATAATCATGACATAGCATGTCATAAAGAGTCACAACAGCTTATGTCAAATTCACAAAACCTGCCTTTACTGTTATAATTTCCCAACACAAATCATTCCACTAGACCTTGCTACTGGCAAACAAGTTTACCTTAAGTGTTGCCGATTTGTTTCTACATTTGTTTCCGGATTATTTGAAAAGCGAAGCACACTATAAGTGCTTTATAAGAATGTTTCTGTTCCTGTGCTCTGTACTGACCTTCCTTGCTGGGCATGGATTTCTTATGTATGGCACCTTAAGACTTTTGAAACATTCATCTTGTGCTCTGAAGTGCCATATCAGAGGGGTTTGCACTTTTAGGACTATTCCATTGGTTCCATTGAGCCAGGCAAGCTTAATCAAGCACAGCAACCCATACAATTTGAACCAAAGTCTATGGAAGAAAGGGAGAGAATCGGTGTTATAGTACTGACAGATAGTTCCCCTCAGTGTGTAGTCAGTGTGTTATAGTACTGAGAGATAGTCCCTCTCAGTGTGTATTTAGTGTGTTTTAGTACTGAGAGATAGTTCCCCTCAGTGTGTATTTAGTGTGTTTTAGTACTGAGAGATAGTTCCCCTCAGTGTGTAGTCAGTGTGTTATAGTACTGAGAGATAGTCCCTCTCAGTGTGTATTTAGTGTGTTTTAGTACTGAGAGATAGTTCCCCTCAGTGTGTAGTCAGTGTGTTATAGTACTGAGAGATAGTCCCTCTCAGTGTGTATTTAGTGTGTTTTAGTACTGAGAGATAGTTCCCCTCAGTGTGTAGTCAGTGTGTTATAGTACTGAGAGATAGTTCCCCTCAGTGTGTAGTAGCTACCAAGAGTCCACTTATGGTGAACTGAGAGCTATACTGTTTAGTATTACTGAAAGATAGATCCACTCACGCTGTATTACAGTAGTACTGAAAGATCCTCTGCACTATTTGGACATCCCTGTGATTAACCAGAACTCACCACTGTATGGACATCCCTGTGATTAACCAGAACTCACTCCACTGTATGGACATCCCTGTGATTAACCAGAACTCACTCCACTGTATGGACATCCCTGTGATTAACCAGAACTCACCACTGTATGGACATCCCTGTGATTAACCAGAACTCACCACTGTATGGACATCCCTGTGATTAACCAGAACTCACCACTGTATGGACATCCCTGTGATTAACCAGAACTCACCACTGTATGGACATCCCTGTGATTAACCAGAACTCACCACTGTATGGACATCCCTGTGATTAACCAGAACTCACTCCACTGTATGGACATCCCTGTGATTAACCAGAACTCATTCCACTGCATGGACATCCCAGTGAATTAAAACCTAGGAAGAGCAATCAACTGGCTGGAGATATAGAGGTTAAACAACACTATCCACACAGGAAATGGGATCTGAGCGACTGGGTAATTGAAATTTCATACCCTTCTCCTTTCCTCCACTCCATCTCTCCCCTCCTTCTCATCCTTCCATCATTCCCCTGATAGATAATCCAAATGAGCTGTCATCCATGATTGATTTTCACATGTCCGTATTTCAGGGCTGGCGCCTTTGCCCTGTGTAAGCATCATTAGGAAGAGGCCTATTGCCTGTAGCATGGCGTGGGATGGTGCAGTTAAGGCAGATCACAGTGTGTGTGTGTGTGTGTGTGTGTGTGTGTGTGTGTGTGTGTGTGTGTGTGTGTGTGTGTGTGTGTGTGTGTGTGTGTGTGTGTGTGTGTGTGTGTGTGTGTGTGATGGGATGTCATGGTGGTAATCTATAGTAGGGACGGATCACAGTGCAGATCACAGGCACAACATGTACCGTATATGAGCAATAAACACATTGGTACGCAATTATACACATTGGTAGAAAACTACTCGTTCAAGGTTTTTCTTTATTTTTACTATTTTCTACATTGTAAAATAATAGTGAAGACATCAAAACTATGAAAAAACACACATGGAATCATATAGTAACTAAAAAAGTGTTAAACAAATCAAAATATATTTTAGATTTAGCCACCCTTTGCCTTGATGACAGCTTTGCATACTCTTGGCATTCTCTCAACCAGCTTCACCTGGAATGTTTTTCCAACAGTCTTGAAAGAGTTCCCATATATGCTGAGCACTTGTTGGCTGCTCTTCCTTCACTCTGCGGTCCAACTCATCCCAAACCCAAACAACCATGCTTTGAACTCTAAATAAATCACTGACGGTGTCACCAGCAAAGCACCCCCACACCATCACACCTCCTCCTCCATGCTTCATGGGAGATCATGCAGAGTTCATTGGTTCACCTGCTCTGCGTCTCACAAAGACACGACAGTTGGAACCAAAATTTGGACTCTTGGCCAAAGCAAGTCTCTTGTTCTTATTGGTGTCCTTTAGAAGTTGTTTCTTAGCAGCAATGAGACCATGAAGGATGGATTCACGCAGTCTCCTCTGAACAGTTGATGTTGAGATGTGTCTGTTACTTGAACTCTGTGAAGCATTTACTTGGGTTGCAATTTCTGAGGCGCAGTTAATTCTAATGAACTTATCCTCTGCTGCAGACGTAAGTCTGGGTCTTCCTTTCCTGTGGTGGAAATCAAATCAAGCTTTATTTGCCACATACGCCTCGAATGCAACAAGTGTAGACTTCACCGTGAAATGCTTACTTACAAGCCCTTTACCAATAGTGCAGTTCAAGAAGAAGAAAATATTTATCAAGTAGGCTAAAATAAAAAGTAATAATAAAAAGTAACACAATAACAATAATGAGGCTATATACAGGGGGCACCGGTACCGAGTCAGTGTGCAGGGGTACAGGCTAGTTGAGGTAATCTGTACATGTAGGTGGGGGCGAAGTGACTATGCAAAGGTAACAAACAAACAGCGAGTAGCAGCAGTGTACAAGACGGGGGGTGTCAATGTAAATTGTCCGGTGGCAATTTTTATGAATTGATCAGCAGTCTAATGGCTTGGGGGTAGAAGCTGTTGAGGAGCCTTTTGGTCCTAGACTTGGCGCCCCGGTACCGCTTGCCATGCGGTAGCAGAGAAAACAGTCTATAACATGGGTGACTGGAGTCTCTGACAATTTTATGGGCTTTCCTCTGACACCGCCTATTATATAGGTCCTGGATGGCAGGAAGCTTGGCCCCAGTGATGTACTGGGCCGTTCACACTACCCTCTTTAGCGCCTTACGGTCAGATGCCGAGCAGTTGCTATACCAGACGGTGATGCAACCGGTCAGGATGCTCTCGATGGTGCAGCTGTAGAACATTTTGAGGATCTGGGGGCCCATGCCAAAACTTTTCAGTCTTCTGAGGGGGAAAAGGTTTTATCGTGCCCTCTTTACGACTGTTTTGATATGTTTGGACCATACCAGATTATTGGTGATGTGGACACCAAGGAACTTGAAACTCTCGACCTGCTCCACTACAGCCCCGTCGATGTTAATGGGGGCCTGTTCGGCCCACCTTTTCCTGTAGTCCATGATCAGCTCCTTTGTCTTGCTCACATTGAGGGAGAGGTTGTTGTCCTGGCACCACACTGCCAGTTCTCTGACCACTGTTGTGTCGTCAGCAAACTTAATGATGGTGTTGGAGTCGTGTTTGGCCACGCAGTAGTGGGTGAACAGGGAATACAGGAGGGGACTAAGTACACACCCCTGAGGGGCCCCAGTGTTAACCTCTCTAGTACATGTGGGACGAACTCGTCCCACCTACGTAACAGCCACTGAAATCCAGTGGCGCGATTTTTGAATCGTTAGAAATGCTATAACTTCAATTTCTCAAACATATGACTATTTCACAGCTATTTAAAGACAAGAATCTCGTTAATCTAACCCCACTGTCCGATTTCAAAAAGGCTTTACAACGAAAGCAAAACATTAGATTATGTCAGCAGAGTACCCAGCCAGAAAAAATCAGACACCCATTTTTCAAGCTAGCATATCATGTCACATAAACCCAAACCACAGCTAAATGCAGCACTAACCTTTTATAATCTTCATCAGATGACACACCTAGGACATTGTGTTATACAATACATGCATGTCTGTTCAATCAAGTTCATATTTATATCAAAAACCAGCTTTTTACATTAGCATGTGACGTTCAGAAAAAGCATAACCACCGCAAACTTCCGGTGAATTTACTAACAGTTTGCTAAATTACTCACGATAAACGTTCACAAAAAGCATAACAATTATTTTAAGAATTATAGATACATTACCCCTCTATGCACTCGATATGTCCGATTTTAAAATAGCTTTTCGGATGAAGCACATTTTGCAATAATCTAAGTACATAGCCCGGCATTACAGGGCTAGCTATTTAGATACCCACCCAGGTCAGCATCCACCAAAATCACATTTCCTATAAGAAAGATGTTCTTACCTTGCTTGTTCTTCATCAGAATACACTGCCAGGACTTCTACTTCAATAACAAATGTTGGTTTGGTCCCAAATAATCCATCGTTATGTTCCAACAGCGACGTTTTGTTCGTGAGTTGTAGAATGCTTCTTCGCGGTGTCGCGCATGGCGCATTGGCGTGTCAAAAATGTCTAAATATTCCATTACCGTACTTCGAAGCATGTCAACCGCTGTTTAAAACCAATTTTTATGCCATTTATGTCATAGAGAAGTGTTAATATTCCGACCGGGAGTATGCATTGAGCCTAAACAGCCGAATAAAATTTCTCCTCAGAAGCGACTCATGCACGCGCATCATTGAAAGGTCCTCCGAGCATCCACTTACAAAAGGCGATAATATATTTCAACCTGAGGTTCCCTCGTAAACCTTCAGTTATTTCGCGGGCTCTGAGAGCCTATTGGAGCCCTGGGAATTGTCACGTTACAGCTAAGATCCTTACTTTTCAATAAAAAGAGGTAAGACGCACGACTCCTTGTCAGACAGGGTACTTCCTGCTTGAAGCCTTGTCAGGTTTTTGCCTGCCATAGGAGTTCTGTTATACTCACAGACACCATTCAAACAGTTTTAGAAAATTCAGAGTGTTTTCTATCCAAACCTGAACAATAATATGCATATTCTAGCTTCTGAGTTGGTGTAGGAGGCAGTTAAAAATGGGAACATATTTTTTCCAAAATTCTCAATACTGCCCCCTATACCAAAGAGGTTAAGGATCAGCATGGCAGACGTGTTGTTGCCTACTCTTACCACCTGGAGGCAGCCCGTCAGGAAGTCCATGATCCAGTTAGTCCCAGAGTCCTTAGCTTAGTGATGAGCTTCATGAGCAGTATGGTGTTGAACGCTGAGCTGTAGTCAATGAACAGCATTCTCACATTGGTGTTCCTTTTGTCCAGGTGAGAAAGGGCGGTGTGAAGTGCAATTGAGATTGCGTCATCTGTAGATCTGTTGGGGCGGTATGCGAATTGGAGTGCGTCTAGGGTGTCCGGGAGGATTCTGTTGATGTGAGCCATGACCAGCCTTTCAAAGCACTTCATGGCTACTGGCATGAGTGCCACGGGGAGGTAATCATTTAGGCAGATTACCTTCGCTTCCTTGGGCACAGGGACAATGGTGGTCTGCTTGAAACATGTAGGTATTACAGACTCGGTCAGGGAGAGGTTGAAAATGTCAGTGAAGACACTTGACAGTTGCTCCATGCATGCTTTGAGTACATGTGCTGGTAATCTGTCTGGCCCAGCGGCATTGTGAATGTTGACCTGTTTAAAGGTTTTATTCACATCTGCTTCCGAGAGCGTTATCACACAGTCATCCAGAACAGCTGGTGCTCTCGTGCATGTTTCAGTGTTTCTTGCCTCGAAGCGAGCATAAAAGGCATAAAAGCCAGTTTCATCATAGCGCTTGATGGTTTTTGCGATTGCACTTGAAGAAACTTTCTAAGTTCTAGACATTTTCCGAATTGACTGACCTTCATGAAATGATGGACTGTCGTTTCTCTTTGCTTATTTGAGCTGTTCTTGCCATAATATGGACTTGATCTTTTACCAAATAGGGCTGTCTTCTGTATATCACCCCTACCTTGTCACAACTGATTTGCTCAAACGCATTAACCTGTTGGGGCTAAGGGGCAGTATTTGCAAGGCCGGATAAAAAACGTACCCGATTTAATCTGGTTACTACTCCTGCCCAGTAACTAGAATATGCATATAATTATTGGCTTTGGATAGAAAACACCCTAAAGTTTCTAAAACTGTTTGAATGGTGTCTGTGAGTATAACAGAACTCATATGGCAGGCAAAAACCTGAGAAGATTCCTTACAGGAAGTGGCCTGTCTGACCATTTCTTGCCCTCCTTGATCATCTCTAACAAAAACAGGGGATCTCTGGCATGACGTGACACTTCCTACGGCTCCCATAGGCTCTCAGAACCCGGGAAAAAGCTGAATGACGTAATTCAAGGCCCAGGCTGAAACACACTAGCGCGTTTGGCAAGTGCCCTATCAGAGGGCCATTAGACTGAGGCTCGTGCATGAGGGGATAGCATGCTTTTACTTTCACTCTCTTTGTAATAAAAAACGATTTCCCGGTCGGAATATTATCGCTTTTTACGAGAAAAATGGCATAAAAATTGATTTTAAACAGCGGTTGACATGCTTCGAAGTACGGTAATGGAATATTTAGAATTTTTTTTGTCACGAAATGCGTCGTGCTCGTAACCCTTATTTACCCTTTCGGAACAAAACGCCGCTATTTGGATATAACAATGGATTATTTGGGACCAAACCAACATTTGTTATTGAAGTAGAAGTCCTGGGAGTGCATTCTGACGAAGACAGCAAAGGTAATAACATTTTTCTTATAGTTTATCTGACTTTGGTGAGTGCTAAACTTGCTGGGTGTCTAAATAGCTAGCCCTGTGATGCCGGGCTATCTACTTAGAATATTGCAAAATGTGCTTTCACCGAAAAGCTATTTTAAAATCGGACATATCGAGTGCATAGAGGAGTTCTGTATCTATAATTCTTAAAATAATTGTTATGTTTTTTGTGAACGTTTATCGTGAGTAATTTAGTAAATTCACCGGAAGTGTTCGGTGGGAATGCTAGTCACATGCTAGTCACCTGCTAATGTAAAAAGCTGTTTTTTGATATAAATATGAACTTGATTGAACAGACATGCATGTATTGTATAACATAATGTCCTAAGATTGTCATCTGATGAAGATCATCAAAGGTTAGTGCTGCATTTAGCTGTGGTTTGGGTTTATGTGACATTATATGCTAGCTTGAAAAATGGGTGTCTGATTATTTCTGGCTGGGTACTCTGCTGACATAATCTAATGTTTTGCTTTCGTTGTAAAGCCTTTTTGAAATCGGACAGTGTGGTTAGATTAACGAGAGTCTTGTCTTTAAAATGCTGTAAAATAGTCATATGTTTGAGAAATTGCCCAGAGAGGTTAAGAAGGAAATAAATTCCACAAATTAACTTTTAACAAGGCACACCTGTTAATTGAAATGCATTCCAGGTGACTACCTCATGAAACTGGTTGAGACAATGTGAGTGTTTAAAGCTATCATCAAGGCAAAGGGTGGCTACTTTGAAGATTCTCATATATAAAATATATATTGATTTGTTTAACACTTTTTTGGTTACTACATTATTCCGTATGTGTTATTTCATAGGTTTGATGTCTTCACTATTATTCTACAATGTAGAAAATAGTAAAAATAAAGAAAAACGCTTGAATGAGTAGGTGTGTCCAAACTTTTGACTGGTACTGTATATATACATATATATATATATATATATACTGCTCAAAAAAATAAAGGGAACACTTAAACAACACAATGTAACTCCAAGTCAATCACACTTCTGTGAAATCAAACTGTCCACTTAGGAAGCAACACTGATTGACAATAAATGTCACATGCTGTTGTGCAAATGGAATAGACAACAGGTGGAAATTATAGGCAATAAGCAAGACACCCCCAATAAAGGAGTGGTTCTGCAGGTGGAGACCACAGACCACTTCTCAGTTCCTATGCTTCCTGGCTGATGTTTTGGTCACTTTTGAATGCTGGCGGTGCTTTCACTCTAGTGGTAGCATGAGACGGAGTCTACAACCCACACAAGTGGCTCAGGTAGTGCAGCTCATCCAGGATGGCACATCAATGCGAGCTGTGGCAAGAAGGTTTGCTGTGTCTGTCAGCGTAGTGTCCAGAGCATGGAGGCGCTACCAGGAGACAGGCCAGTACATCAGGAGACGTGGAGGAGGCCGTAGGAGGGCAACAACCCAGTAGCAGGACCGCTACCTCCACCTTTGTGCAAGGAGGAGCACTGCCAGAGCCCTGCAAAATGACCTCCAGCAGGCCACAAATGTGCATGTGTCTGCTCAAACGGTCAGAAACAGACTCCATGAGGGTGGTATGAGGGCCCGACGTCCACAGGTGGGGGTTGTGCATACAGCCCAACACCGTGCAGGACGTTTGGCATTTGCCAGAGAACACCAAGATTGGCAAATTCTCCACTGGTGCCCTGTGCTCTTCACAGATGAAAGCAGGTTCACACTGAGCACATGTGACAGACGTGACAGAGTCTGGAGACGCCGAGGAGAACGTTTTGCTGCCTGCAACATCCTCCAGCATGACCGGTTTGGCGGTGGGTCAGTCATGGTGTGGGGTGGCATTTCTTTGGGGGGCCGCACAGCCCTCCATGTGCTCGCCAGAGGTAGCCTGACTGCCATTAGGTACCGAGATGAGATCCTCAGACCCCTTGAGACCATATGGTGGTGCGGTTGGCCCTGGGTTCCTCCTAATGCAAGACAATGCTAGACCTCATGTGGCTGGAGTGTGTCAGCAGTTCCTGCAAGAGGAAGGCATTGATGCTATGGACTGGCCCGCCCGTTCCCCAGACCAGAATCCAATTGAGCACATCTGGGACATCATGTCTCGCTCCATCCACCAACGTCACGTTGCACCAGAGACTGTCCAGGAGTTGGTGGATGCTTTAGTCCAGGTCTGGGAGGAGATCCCTCAGGAGACCATCCGCCACCCCATCAGGAGCATGCCCAGGCATTGTAGGGAGGTCATACAGGCACGTGGAGGCCACACACACTACTGAGACTCATTTTGACTTGTTTTAAGGACATTAGATCAAACTTTGATCAGCCTGTAGTGTGGTTTTCCACTTTAATTTTGAGTGTGACTCCAAATTCAGACCTCCATGGGTTGATAAATTGGATTTCCATTGATTATTTTTGTGTTATTGTGTTGTCAGCACATTCAACTATGTAAACAAAAAAGTATTTAATAAGATTATTTCATTCATTCAGATCTAGGATGTGTTATTTTAGTGTTCCCTTTATTTTTTTGAGCAGTGTATATATAGCAGTGTATATATATATAACTTTATCAGCTGGATTGCCTGTCTTTGCGATTTTTTGCTTGTGCTATTTACCATATATAGCTAACAGCCTCCATGTAAATTCTCCATTACTTGTGCAAATATTTTACCATTCTGTTAATAGATGCCCAGTGAGCTTTTTTGTGTGTTTTCTGGCACCCCCTTGAGTACCAAACCGGTAATACTGTATATCCCGGGATGAAAGGAGGACGGTATGATGATAAGAAAATCTGGATACCGCCCAACCCTAATCCAAACACACCACTCTGTGGGGATCACAAGTTCAGCAGTACGCGTACACACACACTCATACACAGTCATGCACGTATTAAAGTACTGTATGAACTCACACGTACTTACCAGTGGAGGCTGCTAAGAGGAGGTTGGCTCATAATAATGGCTGGAACGGAGTATATGGAATGGCATCAAACACATGGAAACCATGCGTTTGATGTATTTCATACTATTCCACCTATTCCGCAACAGCCATTACAATGAGACTGTCCTCCCCAATTAAGGTGCCACCAACCTCCTGTGGTACTTACATATACTGATGAACATAGTAACACATACACACTCTAACAATAAACCCACACACACATGCACACACCTGCACGCACACAAGTGGCCTGGTGCATTCACAATAACCTGGAACTCACTACAGATGAAACCATGGAGATGGTGGTTGACTTCAGGAAACACCCCCAACATCTCTCCCCCTCGAGATTGATGGCTCAGCTGTTATCACGGCTGAATCATTCATATTCCTGGGGACAATGTTCTCCCACAACCTGAAGTGGGATGTCAATATCACAGCAGTCACCAAGAAAGCACACCAGTGGATGTTCTTCTTGTGGCAGCTGAAAAAAATCTAATTCTCCCAGTCAATCCAGATCCGGTTTTACACATCGATACATTCACACACAGACACACACACTCTCTCAGGAAACTGCTGTGCAATTAGACACAGTTTACTGTGCGTGAAATGGACAAAATGGAAGCATGTTCCTCCTCCACATTAGTCTACTCTGGGTCACCAGTTTATTGCCTTGTAAGTCATGTGTCATGGCTGGTCTTAACAATGGACGAGGGGGGACATATTTTTTTCATGCAGGGTCATTGATTGACCCCTCTCTGAACATACAGTATCTTTATGGAATTGGAACGACCCAATGACCCTTATTGTTGGTGTAACGTCCTGACCAGTAATAGGGGTTATTTGTTATTGTAGTTTGGTCAGGACGTAGCAGAGGGTATTTGTTTTATATGGTTCGGGGTGGTGGTTTGTTTAGTAGGTTATTTGATTTATGTATTCCGGGGGTTTTTGGGCACTGTTCTTTGTTGGTGTATTTCTATGTTCTGTCTAGTCTTTTGTATTTCTATGTTTTGTTAATTGGGGTTGGACTCTCAATTGGAGGCAGGTGTTTTCTACTTGCCTCTGATTGAGAGTCCTATATATAGGAGTGTGTTTGTTGAGTACTTTGTGGGAGATTGTTCTGTGTATAGCCTTACCAGCATGTATATAGTCGTTGCGGTTTCTTTGTGTATATTTTGGTTCTCCTTCTTCACCAAATACAAGAAGATGAGTGCACATATTCCTGCTGCGTTTTGGTCCACTTTATCCGACGACAACCGTTACAGTTGGATTCGCCCTGCAGTAAGAAACTTCCAACCATCCACCAATAGCATTGCATAACTGAAATGTATGTTGGTGGTGGTAATATGTTTACCATCAATCTCGAGGGGGAGAGATGTTGGGGGTGTTTTCTGAAGTCAACCACCATACCCTCGAAAAACTGACTATCCTACCGATCCTTGACTTCTATCACAGTGCCATCCGTTTTGTCACCAAAGCCCCATATACTACTCACCACTGTGACCTGTATGCTCTCATTGGCAGGCCCTCGCTACATATCCGTCGCCAAACCCACTGGCTCCAGGTCATCTATAAGGCTTTGCTAGGTAAAGCCCCGTCTTATCTCAGCTCACTGATCAACATAGCAACACCCACCTGTAGCACACGCTCCAGGAGGTATATTTCACTGGTCATCCCCAAAGCCAACTCCTTCTTTGGCCGCCTTTCCTTCCAGTTCTCTGCTGCCAATGACTGGAACGAACTGCAAAAGTCACTGAAGCTGAAGACTTACATCTCTCTCACTAACTATAAGCATCAGCTGTCAGAGCAGTTTACCGATCACTGCACCTATACACAGCCCATCTGTAAATAGCACACTCAACTACCTCATCCCCACATTATCTTTTTGCTCTTTTGCACTACAGTAGGTCTACTTGCACGTCATCATCTGCACATCTATCACTCCTGTGTTAATGCTAAATTGTAATTATTACGCCACTATGGCTTATTTATTGCCTTTCTACATTTGCACACACTGTATATTGATTTTTCTGTTGTGTTTTTGACTGTACGTTTGTTTATCCCATGTGTAACTCTGTGTTGTTGTTTTTGTCACACTGCTTTGCTTTATCTTGGCTAGGTCGCAGTTGTAATTGAGAACTTGTTCTCAACTGGCCTACCTGGTTAAATACAGTTGAAATAAAAATAAATTATATAAATAAATGTTGGTGCTGGGTTGTTGTTTGACCTGTCATTAAGGCAACATAATCCTGTCATTGTTTGAGTTACTAGTTCTGTAACCTCTAGACAGTATATGTCAGGTGATTATACTGTAATTCATATCATAGGTCTAATAGTACTGTAGAGCTTATTTTACTTGCACACAATATAGGTGGGTTGCCCATCCTGCCCCCTGGTGGTCCACTGCACTGCAGCGCCCCAACACACCCCTCTCAGCTTTAGGATCTTAGTGAAACATTCCTTGTTGGTGTCAGGTGTGTTAGGCCAAGCCCAAAGTGACAACCCACGTGATGGCAGACGCCCGGGGCCCTGACGTGTGCATGTTTTCAACACAGACTCCTTTTGTCATACAGCATTCCATATAAGGCATCCAGACCTTTTGAAAGTTGCACAGTATACCCTTAATCTTTAAACAAATCTAGTGATACTGTACACAACTTGACTATGCTTACATACATTGTGGAAGGATATCCAACCTTCCAATTAATCGCAATGCATGTATTAGCCACTATAAATGTTAGGTTTCTTCTGATAAATGTCTTCAGTATCAACATTTCCAAGCAAACAAAACCAGGAACAAGGCAGAATCTGCAGACATGCTGAGATAAAATAACATACTTTTTGCCAGAATTCAGCCAGCGTTCACAAGACCATAACATTTAGATATAAACTCAGCAAAAAAATAAATGTCCCTTTTTCAGGACCCTGTCTTTCAAAGATAATTCGTAAAATCCAAATAACTTCACAGATCTTCATTTTAAAGGGTTTAAACACTGATTCCCATGCTTGTTCAATGAACCATAAACAATTAATAAACATGCACCTGTGGAACGGTCGTTAAGACACTAACAGCTTACAGACGGTTGTCAGGGATTTCCTCGTCGCTCGACGATATAACGAAATCATCGTCGGAAAAGGATGACCAATACGCAGCAGAGTCGATATAGTTCATCTTGAACATTTAATTAAATCAACACGAATACAAAAAAACAAGAAAACGAATGATAAACTGACAGTCTGCAAAGCATAGGCTCAACACAGAACAATCACCCACCACTACCAAACACAAACACACCCTACTATATGGGACTCTCAATCAAAGGCAGATAGACAACACCTGCCTTCAACTGAGAGTCCCAACCCCAATTAACCAAACATAGACATACACTCACTAGACTCCACATAGAAATACTTAAACATAAACCAAAACCCGGAATTACTAAATCAACCACCCTTTTAACAAAACACACCACCCTGAACCACATAAAACAAATACCCTCTGCCACGCCCTGACCAAACTACAAAAACAATTAACTTTATACTGGCCAGGACGTGACAGTACCCCCCCCTTAAAGGTGCTACCCCGGAAACACCTTAACAAAAAATAACCCCAAGCAACACCAAAAGAAAAATTCCCCTTTTCTAAAGGGAGGGAAGGGAGGGTGGCTGCCGTCAACGACGGCACTGTGCTACATCCCCCCTCCCCAACCCACCTATTTCTGGAGGTGGCTCCGGCTCAGGCCGTTCCAGGCTGTCTGGGCAGTCTGGCAGCTCGGGACAGTCTGGGCAGTCTGGCAGCTCGGGACAGTCTGGGCAGTCTGGCAGCTCGGGACAGTCTGGCAGCTCGGGACAGTCTGGGCAGTCTGGCAGCTCGGGACAGTCTGGGCAGTCTGGCAACTCAGGACAGTCTGGGCAGTCTGGCAACTCGGGACAGTCTGGGCAGTCTGGCAACTCGGGACAGTCTGGGCAGTCTGGCAACTCGGGACAGTCTGGCCACTCGGGACAGTCTGGGCAGTCTGGCCACTCCGGCAGTTCGGGGCAGTCTGGCCACTCCGGCAGTTCGGGGCAGTCTGGCCACTCCGGCAGTTCAGGGCAGTCTGGCCACTCCGGCAGTTCAGGGCAGTCTGGCCACTCCGGCAGTTCAGGGCAGTCTGGCCACTCCGGCAGTTCAGCGCAGTCTGGCCACTCCGGCGACTGTTGACTGGCGGGCAGCTCCGACGACTGTTGACTGGCGGGCAGCTCCGACGACTGTTGACTGGCGGGCAGCTCCGACGACTGTTGACTGGCGGGCAGCTCCGACGACTGTTGACTGGTGTGCAGCTCCGACGACTGTTGACTGGCGGGCAGCTCCGACGACTGTTGACTGGCGGGCAGCCTCGACGACTGTTGACTGGCGGGCAGCTCCGACGACTGTTGACTGGCGGGCAGCTCCGACGACTGTTGATTGGCGGGCAGCTCCGACGACTGCTGACTGGCGGGCAGCTCCGTCGACTGTTGACTGGCGAGGCTGGGTTTACGCACTTGCAGGCTAGTGCGGGGAGCGGGAACAGGACGAGTCGGACTGGGTTGACGCACTTCCGGGTCCGCACGAGAGACAGGAGCTGGAAACCCAGGGCTATGGAGGCGCACAGCCGGTCTAGATCTTACCTCCTGCACAACCCGCCTTGGCTGGATGGAACTAGTAGCCCTGTACGAGCGGGGTGCTCGTACAGGGCAGACTGGGCTGTGCAGGGGCCTGATGGTAGCCGTGCGTAGAGCGGGAGTTGGGTAGCCTGGTCCTCGGAGGCGTACCGGCGACCAGATGCGCTGCGCAGGCATCCTCCTACCAGGTTGGATGCCCGCTCTAGCACGGCACCTGCGAGGGGCTGGAATAACTCGCACCGGACTGTGCGTGCGTATGGGTGAGATAGTGCGCTCCTCAGCAAAACATAGCGCTCTCCACCCCATACGCTCCTCCATATAACCACGGGTAGCTGGCTTCCGGCTCTTCCTAGACGTAGCCAAACTACCCGTGTGCCCCCCCAAAAAAATTTATTGGGGGTGCCTCTCGTGCTTATACGCCAGTCGTGTCCCTCGGAAACGTTCCCGGTCCATACCAGCCTTACTCCATGGACCTTCTCCGGCCATAACCTGCTCCCATGTCCATCTCTCCCGATTGTCCAAATCACAACTCCTCTGCTCCTTCCTCTGCTGCTTGGTCCTGGTTTGGTGGGTGATTGTTCGGTGTTGAGCTTTGCTTGGCCAGACTCTTTGTAGTTGTTCGTTCGTTCTTTATGTTTTGTTATTTGGTACGTTCATTCTTGGAAGTAAATAAAAATCAAGATGAGCATACACGTACCTGCTGCGTTTTGGTCCACCATCACCGACGTCAACCGTGACAACGGTAGGCAATTAAGGTCACAGTTATGAAAACTTAGGACACTAAAGAGGCCTTTCTACTGTGAAAAACTGAAAAACACCAAAAGAAAGATGCCCAGGGTCCCTGCTCCTCTGCGGGAACGTCATGAGGCAGTGCATGAGGACTGCAGATGTGGCCAGGACAATAAATTGCAATGTCCGTACTGTGAGACGCCTAAGACAGCGCTACAGGGAGTCAGGACTGACAGCTGATCGTCCTCGCAGTGGCAGACCATGTGTAACAACACCTGCGCAGGATCGGTACATCCGAACATCACACCTGTGGGACAGGTACAGGATGGCAACAAAAACTGTCCGAGTTACACCAGGAACACACAATCCCTCCATCAGTGCTCAGACTGTCCGCAATAGGCTGAGAAGAGGCTGGACTGAGGGCTTGTAGGCCTGTTGTAAGGCAGGTCCTCACCAGACATCACCGGCAACAACGTCGCCTATGGGCACAAACCCACCGTCGCTGGAACAGAGAGGACTGGCAAAAAGTGCTCTTCACTGACGAGTCGTGGTTTTGTCTCACCAGGGGTGATGGTCGGATTCGGGTTTATCGTCGAAGGAATGTGCGTTACACCGAGGCCTGTACTCTGGAGCAGGATCGATTTGGAGGTGGAGGGTCCGTCGTGGTCTGGGGGCGGTGTGTCATACTGCTGAAGTCGGAAGTCTACATACACTTAGGTTGGAGTCATTAAAACTCGTTTTTCAACCACTCCACAAATGTCTTGTTAACAAACTATAGGTTTGGCAAGTCGGTTAGGATATCTACTTTGTGCATGACACAAGTAATTTTTCCAACAATTGTTAACAGACAGATTATTTCACTTATAATTCACTGTATCACAATTCCAGTGGGTCAGAAGATTACATACACTAAGTTGACTGTGCCTTTAAACAACTTGGAAAATTCCTGAAAATTATGTCATGGCTTTAGAAGCTTCTCATAGGCTAATTGACAACATTTGAGTCAATTGGAGGTGAACCTGTGGATGTATTTCAAGGCCTACCTTCAAACTCAGTGCCTCTTTGCTTGACATCATGGGAAAATCAAAAGAAATCAGCCAAGACCTCAGAAAAAAATGTGTAGACTACCACAAGTCTGGTTCATCCTTGGGAGCAATTTCCAAATGCCTGAAGGTACCACATTCATCTGTACAAACAATAGTACGCAAATATAAACCACATGGGACCACGCAGCCATTATACCGCTCAGGAAAGAGACGTACTTTGGTGCGAAAGTGAAAATCCATCCCAGAACAACAGCAAAGGACCTTGTGAAGATGCTGAAGGAAACAGGTACAAAAGTATCTATATCCACAGTAAAACGAGTCCTATATTGACATAACCTGAAAGGACGCTCAGCAAGGAAGAAGCTGCTGCTCTAAAATCGGCATGAAAAAGCCAGACTACGGTTTGCAACTGCACATGGGGACAAAGATCGTACTTTTTGGAGAAATGTCCTCTGGTCGGATGAAAATAATATATAACTGTTTGACCATAATGACCATCATTATGTTTGGAGGAAAAAGGGGGAGGCTTGCAAGCCGAAGAATACCATACCAACCGTGAAGCACGGGCGTGGCAGCATCATGTTGTGGGGGTGCTTTGCTGCAGGAGGGACTGGTGCACTTCACAAAATATACTGCTCAAAAAAATAAAGGGAACACTTAAAAAACACAATGTAACTCCAAGTCAATCACACTTCTGTGAAATCAAACTGTCCACTTAGGAAGCAACACTGATTGACAATAGATTTCACATGCCGTTGTGCAAATGGTATAGACAACATGTGGAAATTATAGGCAATGAGCAAGACACCCCCAATAAAGGAGTGGTTCTGCAGGTGGGGACCACAGACCACTTCTCAGTTCCTATGCTTCCTGGCTGATGTTTTGGTCACTTTTGAATGCTGGCGGTGTTTTCAGTCTAGTGGTAGCATGAGACGGAGTCTACAACCCACACAAGTGGCTCAGGTAGTGCAGCTCATCCAGGATGGCACATCAATGCGAGCTGTGGCAAGAAGGTTTGCTGTGTCTGTCAGCGTGGTGTCCAGAGCATGGAGGCGCTACCAGGAGACAGGCCAGTACATGAGGAGATGTGGAGGAGGCCGTAGGAGAGCAACAACCCAGCAGCAGGACTGCTACCTCCGCCTTTGTGCAAGGAGGAGCAGGAGGAGCACTGCCAGAGCCCTGCAAAATGACCTCCAGCAGGCCACAAATGTGCATGTGTCTGCTCAAATGGTCAGAAACAGACTCCATGAGGGTGGTATGAGGGCCTGACGTCCACAGGTGGGGGTTGTGCTTACAGCCCAACACCGTGCAGGACGTTTGGCATTTGCCAGAGAACACCAGGATTGGCAAATTCGCCACTGGAGCCCTGTGCTCTTCACAGATGAAAGGAGATTCACACTGAGCACATGTGACAGATGTGACAGAGTCTGGAGATGCTGTGGAGAACGTTTTGCTGCCTACAACATCCTCCAGCATGACCGGTTTGGCGGTGGGTCAGTCATGGTGTGGGGTGGCATTTCTTTGGGGGGCCGCACAGCCCTCCATGTGCTCGCCAGAGGTAGCCTGACTGCCATTAGGTACCGAGATGAGATCCTCAGACCCCTTGTGAGACCATATGCTGGTGCGGTTGGCCCTGGGTTCCTCCTAATGCAAGACAATGCTAGACCTCATGTGGCTGGAGTGTGTCAGCAGTTCCTGCAAGAGGAAGGCATTGATGCTATGGACTGGCCCGCCCGTTCCCAGACCTGAATCCAATTGAGCACATCTGGGACATCATGTCTCGCTCCATCCACCAACGCCACGTTGCACCACAGACTGTCCAGGAGTTGGCGGATGCTTTAGTCCAGGTCTGGGAGGAGATCCCTCAGGAGACCATCCACCACATCATCAGGAGCATGCCCAGGCGTTGTAGGGAGGTCATACAGGCACGTGGATGCCACACACACTACTGAGCCTCATTTTGACTTGTTTTAAGGACATTACATCAAAGTTGTATCAGCCTTTAGTGTGGTTTTCCACTTTAATTTTGAGTGTGACTCCAAATCCAGACCTCCATGGGTTGATAAATTGGATTTCCATTGATTATTTTTGTGTGATTTTGTTGTCAGCACATTCAACTATGTAAACAAAAAAGTATTTAATAAGATTATTTCATTCATTCAGATCTAGGATGTGTTATTTTAGTGTTCCCTTTATTTTTTTGAGCAGTGTAGATGGTTTCATGAGGTAGGAAAATGATGTGGATATATTGAAGCAACATCTCAAGACATCAGTCAGGAAGTTAAAGCTTGGTCGCAAATGGGTCTTCCAAATGAACAATGACCCCAAGCATACTTCCAAAGTTGTGGCAAAATGGCTGAAGGACAACAAAGTCAAGGTATTGGAGTGGCCATCACAAAGCCCTGACCTTAATCCCATAGAAAATGTGTGGGCAGAACTGATAAAGTGTGTGCGAGCAAGGAGGCCTACAAACCTGACTCAGTTACACCAGCTCTGTCAGGAAAAATGGGCCAAAATTCACCCAATTTATTGTGGGAAGCTTGTGGAAGGCTACCCAAAATGTTTGACCAAAGTTGAACATTTCAAAGGCAATGCTACCAAATACTTATTGAGTGTATGTACATTTCTGACCCACTGGGAATGTGATGAAAGAAATAAAAGCTGAAATAAATCATTCTCTGTAGTATTATTCTGACATTTCACATTCTTAAAATAAAGTGGTGATCCCAACTGACCTAAGACAGGGAATTTATACTAGGATTAAATGTCAGAACTTGTGAAAAACTGAGTTTAAATGTTTTTGGCTAAGGTGTATGTATACTTCCGACTTCAACTGTATCTGTATCCATTCATCATCATCAATAGCGTCTCCTAGGTCATCCTCACATTTTAGTTTTACATGTATTGTGTCATCGGGAAAAGCCTCTATCAACACTTGATACAGTTTGGACATCATCTTTGGAGATGTGTCAGACTGCCTTAAAAAATATTCTGGCTTGTCCAGTGTTTGCTGGACAGAGAGAATATAGTGTTGTATGGTTGCCTGACTTTTCTGAGACCCCTGTCACCATTGATATGGACTTTCTAATCAAAAGGAAGTGAGACTGTAGACTCTTCAAACAACAACTTTATTATAAGTGGAGCAGTTAACTATCACTCAATAGTGCAAAGATAAAAGCCCCACGAACAGAGTTTTGTCTCAGCTTTTATAGGAAAGTACAACCTCTGTTGACGTGGTAGTTCGCAGATGTGTGTAAACAGGGGTGGGGAACATCGTGTGTAAAAGGTGATTAGTTTGTCTGTGCAGATTAAGATAGCCCGAGGTTGATAGCAGCAGGGCTCAACCGTCTAACTGCATTTGCCACAGCTCACACTATAATGTGCTACTTTATGCAAGTTTCCATACAGCTGAGTTCCTGCAGATAGTAAAAACACGGGATGTGTCACATGTTGTAGTCGCACCCAAACGGATGTTAGCTATACGCCCAGTCTTATGACTAAGTCACACAGACAGGTTTGTATCAGGTTAGAAAAAAACACTAGCATAAAACAAGAGACAAATCTCTAAGTAAAAAACAACATAGCATGTCTAATTTGTTTTCCCTCACACCATGTGATCCTCCTTAAAGGAGACATGACAAATAATGACCTTGGTGTACATTTATACATTATATTATCCACGAATTGAATTAATGGTTCAATAATTGAAATTACCATTATTCCCAGATCCCAGACTGTAGCTTTAACCTCTTTGTGATCCCTTAATGCGCCAATCCCGTTAACGGGATAAATTTGACAACATCCGGTGAAATTGCAGAGCACCAAATTCAAACTACAGAAATATCAATATTCGACATTCACGAAAATATAAGTGTAATACATCAAAATAAAGCTTAACTTCTTGTTAATCCAACCTGTGTCAGATTTCAAAAAGGCTTTACGGCGAAAGCACACCATGCGATTATCTGAGGACTGCGCCCCGCATACAAACACATGAAAATAATTTTTCAACCAGGCAGGTTCGACACAAAAGTCAGAAATAAACAATATAATAAATGCCTTACCTTTGAAGATCTTCTTCTTTTTGCAATCCCAAATGTCTCAGTGACACAATGAATGGTCGTTTTGTTCAATAAATTCCTTCTTTATATCCCCAAAATGTCCATTTATTTGACGCGTTTGATTCAGAAATACACCGGTTCCAACTCGCCCAACATGACCACAAAGTATCTAATAAGTTACCTGTAAACTTTGTCCAAACATTTCAAACAACGTTCCTAATCCAACCTCAGGTATCCTAAAATGTAAATAATTGATAAAATTTAAGACGGGATAATCTGTTTCCAATAGCCAAAGAAAAATAACACGGAGCGCGCTCCTGTTGACGCGCAACAAAAGACTAGGGTCCTTCAGAATGACACGTACAAAGAACAGCACTACTTCTTCATTTCTCAAAAGAAAAACATCGACCAATTTCTAAAGACTGTTGACATCTAGTGGAAGCCATAGGAACTGCAACCAGGTTCCTAATAAATAGGGTTTCCCATAGAAAATAATTGGAAAATCCTATGACCTTAATTTGTTTTTTTCCCTGGATGGTTTGTCCTTGGGGTTTCACCTTCCAAGTCAGTTCTGTTATACTCATAGACATTATTGTAACAGTTTTAGAAACTTTAGTGTTTTCTATCCAAATCTACCAATTATATGCATATCCTAGCTTCTGGGCCTGAGTAACAGTTTACTTTGGGCACACTTTTCATCCGGACGTCAAAATACTGCCCCCTAGCCTTAAGAAGTTTTAAGCTGCTCTCCTGTAGCTACTGTAGGTCTACCCGTCAATTCAAGATGGAACTTTGTATCAGTCACTGAATATACTGCAAAATTCACCTAATCTCCGTAGACTGGTATTCCCTGGCTGTCTGACCCTGCTGGGACCCCTGTCACCATCTGATACTGCTGAGAGATGATGAGCATAGTGTTGTGTACTGACTGTGCTAGAGGGCTGCATTCCCACGGGAAACCTGCGGGACCTGCGGGTTCGACAGAGATCATGGCGTGGTAGTCATTTTCACGCTGCAGGCGGGAGTGGGCGGTCAGACAGATATTTCTGTTGTCCCACAGATAATTTTGAAATGGTCCTCTTTCTGCTTTGTATGCGTTAGCCTACCTATTGTATTAAATGACATATATTTTGCATTATTCACACACTCAGAATTCACTGCTTCAACTTCAGTAGCCTACCTCACCTAGTTGACTGTTAGAGTTCAAGTGCGTCTAGTATGTGTGGTCTCATTGAAATAGAGTAGGCTGCCAACATGGTTGGAGAACCACATGGCAGTTAACTTGAATATGAAATTAACTTAAATATGATTACACTGTAGTTTACTATAGTGTCTGTAAATAAACATTGATAATCAAAAAAAGTGGAGGGTGCTCAACCAAAGTGAGTCAAAGTGCGATCAATGTTTGATCAATGATCAAGCCAGGGGGTGCTGGTTGGAGCGGTATGGGGAAATCATTCCTGCGCAGACCTCTACTGTGCACAATGACAGTGAAGCCTGTAACATTAGAGCTGTTTATTACTGTGTCAGTGTGAAAAGTAAGGAATTAGCTTGAGAAACTGACAGATCAATAATGTTACATTGACAAACTGACTAATACAACTCACATTGTACTGAAAAAATTTCAGAATATCAATCTTCAATCATTTAGCCGATGGTTTCATTGTTTTATTTAGTTCTAGTTTGATTGAGGCAAAAATAATAGCTAATGTAAGCCATCTTTTGGCCAGCTCTCTCTCTAACGGTATATCAACTGGCGAAAGCTTGCCAAGTTCATTTACTTCTGATATGTGACAAAACAAGCACTACAAAACATGTCCATACAAACAACTGCTGTTAGATAGTAATAATAGCCACCTCATATTGCTATCTGACAGATAACTAGAGGCTAGAGCTGACCTGGCTTTGGTAGCTACTCACTAGCATAGCTTATTCATCCACCTCATTTGAGAGGTAATGAAACATTAGCTAATGTTACATGTCAGTTACAATACCATCTCAGCACTGGGAATAAACACTAATTTCGATTTTTTTCTGTTAAGTTAAACAGCAGTTACTTTTCCAGCTACATCACGCAACTAAAGAGTAGCCAGTTTCTGTTCCTTTTACAACTCGGTAAAATAGTGCAGCGTGTAAACTGAACTATGCTCAACTATCCCATGCTTGTCCAGCCAGCCTTCCAGAAGCTTTGCCTTCAAACAGCCTGTCAGCCTGCTCTGTGGTTTCCGTATGGTCCTACATCCAGTCAGATAAACACTTAAAACAACCTATACGACCACTCGGAGGCATCCGTATGGTCCTAAAGCACACCGTTGCTTTGTTTTGTATCACATTCCAATGATAAAACTGGGGGGGGACAAAAATGCAAAATGTGACCCCCGTCCCTAGTGAAAGTTGCACCCTTGCTAAGCACACAGCTAAGACAATGCAGGTGTGGCTTCGGGACAAGTCTCTGAATGTCCTTGAATGGCCCAGCCTGAGCCGATTGAACCTGATTTAACATTTCTGGAGAGACCTGAAAATAGCTGTGCAGTGACATTCCCCATCCAACCTGACAGATCTTGAGAGGATCTGCGGAGAAGAATGGAAGAAACTCCCCAAATACAGGTGTGCCAAGCTTGTAGCATCATACCCAAGAAGACTCGAGACTGTAATTGCTGCCAAAGGTGCTTCAATAAAGTACTGAGTAAAGGGTCTGAATACTTATGTAAATGTGATAACAGTTTTCAAATTTTAATACATTTGCAAAAATGTCTAAAAACCTGTTCTTGCTTTGTCATTATGGGGTATTATGTGAAGACTGATTAGGAGAAAAAAATGATTTAATCAATTTTAGAACAATGCTGTAATGTAACAAAATTTGGAAAAAGTCAATGGGTCTGTGTACCTCCCGAATGCACTGTAAGTACTTTACACCACTGTGTAAAAGGTAGCATCTAAACACAAAAATTGTGTTTCTCATACAATCAAAGGTTTAGAATTTGTTAGCAGTTGATGTTATTCTTCAATGACACAGACCCCAAAGCAAATCAGGGGGAGGAAAATAGGTTTATTCAAATAGACAAATCATGCTTGCAAGTAGATGGTCATTCTCCCTGATGCTCTCCTGAGACTCTCTCCCCAGAACAAAGGAACAGGATGTAGTTTATAACCCAGCCCTAGCCTGTGGTTGACCAATTTGAATTCCTTGCAATAAAACGGTATCCTATTTAATAACAAGTATAACAAGTATCCTATTTCAGGTTGAACCAATGAGAACGTGCCACACGTTCAGGACTGACATAAGTTCAGGACTGACATTCCTAACAGATGTCTCTGCATTAATCCCCTATTACAGAAAAAAACACTATTTCCATTGATCATTAGTACTCTATTGACTTTTAGTCCTCTTAACCTCTCGTACTGTGTTGACCTCTCGTCCTCTGTCTCTGCGTTGTGTTTTTATCTTCAAAATATTCTTATAACATGCAAATAGTTTATAGCCTAAATATTGATAGACGATAAAGGCCTATGGATAATAGTTATTGTGGAATTCCACCTACATTTTTTCAATGCTTTATTGACACAGATTAGAAACAGGAGTGGCAGTAAGATGGTACATTTTGTTGGAATTTTACCCACTCAACCACACAGTAACACTATCAGAAATTATTCTGTGGTGAATTGAAACTGTCCCATAAAAAACAACCAACATTAAGTTAATAAAAAGTAATTCAGGTCGGGCAGAGCCGGTGATCTAGTGGTAACACACGTCACTCCTCACCCACTGAAGACCGGCGTTAAATACCCAACCCATCAATCTATTTCTCCCACCTATTTGTATCCCCCTGTATCCCCTGTGGTTGCTAATTTCTGTATTACCAAATGAGGAGAGACAAACTTCACACACCAGTCAGAGTTATACTTAAACTACATCTTTAATTATAAGAGCTTTGCATTAGCACTTGACTTTCAACGATTCACCATATCTAATGAACCGTTGAGAGTGTCAACACAATGGCTACTGAGATCTTTTATAGCAAAGATCCTTTGGCATGACAAACCACAGATATTTAGGAACTGTTCACAAAGAAATACTTTTACTTGAGAGAGGAGTATCCACAGCCAGATAGCATTTGCTATAAATTATCGTTCAGCTTGGTCCCCTTGACGAGGTTCTAATCTCGTTCCTGGTACTTCATAGTACAAAAACACCAACTCATCCAATGGCATATATCAATTGTCAACTCTAGATACTCCCATCTCAAGCAAACCCCCTGAGGGGAGTGAGCCTCTAGGTTATACACTATCCCAGGATAAGTGCAAGATCTAAGAGAGGATACACACATACATGGTTTCAGACACTGCCATATACCTCCCCACAAAATGGAAAAGGAGGGAGTGACTTGCGCACAGACATTAATCACACCATCCCTTCACATGGTTTAAGAATAGGTAAAGACACATTCACATATGAAGACAATGTTCCATTCTGACCTCTCCCTTCTCTGGGCCCCAAGTGACTGAGCCCCAGCTGAGGGAAGAAGTACAACTGCGAACACCAGAGTCCGAAGGGATACATTCTTATGACAAGTATCTCACATAATGTCACGTCCTGACCAGTAAAAGGGGTTATTTGTTATTGTAGTTTGGCCAGGGCGTGGCAGGGGGTGTTTGTTTTGTGTGTTTCGGTGTTTTTGGTTTATGTTCTATGTTATCTATTTCTATGTGTTTATCTAGTTTTCTATTTCTATGTTGGGTTTTTGGCAACGACCTCCAATTAGAGGCAGCTGGTTGTCGTTGTCTCGAATTGGAGGCCATATTTAGTTGGGTTTGTTTTCTCGTGTTTTGTGGGTGGTTGTTTTCGGTATAGCCTATGTGCTTTACGGAACTGTTTCGTCGTTTGTTTATTTCATTTGAGTGTTCTCTCTAATAAAGAAGGAAGATGAGCACTATAACCTCTGCGCCTTGGTCTGTCCCTTACGACGCATATGACAGAACCACCCACCAAACAAGGACCAAGCAGCGGGGATTGGAGCACCGAAGAGAAGGATGGACGTGGGAGGCAGAACAACGTTTCTGGGAGAGGAAACTAAGGGAGCTAGATGAGGCCGAGAGGCATCCCCAAAAATTATTTGAGGGGGGGGGGGGCACACGGGGAGTTGGGCAGAGTCAGGATGGAGACCTGAGCCAACTCCCCGTGCTTATTATGGGGAGCGACGGATCAAGCAAGCACCTTGTTATGCGGAGATACGCACTGTGTCGCCCATACGCGTGCACAGTCCGGTGCGGTCAATAAGGGCTCCGCAGCGTTGCCAGGCGAGAGTTAGCCGGCAGCCAGGGAGAAGTGCGCCGGCGCAGCGCATCTCGCCACCAGTGCATCTCCTCGGTCCAGTTTACCCTGTTCCTGCTCCTCGCACTAGCCCTGAGGTGCGTGTTACTAGGCTGGCGCCTCCAAACCCAGCCCCACGCATCAGGCCTCTAGTGCGCCTGCCCAGTCCAGTACGTCCTGTTCCTGCTCCTCGCACTAGCCCTGAGGTGCGTGTCACTAGTCTGGCACCTCCAAAGCCAGCCCCACGCATCAGGCCTCTAGTGCGCCTGCCCAGTCCAGTACGTCCTGTTCCTGCTCCCCGCACTAGCCATGAGGTGCGTGTTACTAGTCTGGCGCCTCCAAAGCCAGCCCCACGCATCAGGCTTCCAGTGCGCCAACCCAGTCCAGTACGTCCTGTTCCTGTTCCCCGCACTCATCCTCCAATGCGCCTCCATAACCCGGTACAGCCAGTGCCTGCTGTGAGCACTTGGCCTCCAGCGATGCTTTCCAGTCTGCAGCCTTCAGTGACGCTCCCCAGTCTGCAGACTTCAGCGACGCTCTCCAGTCTGCAGCCTTCAGCGACGCTTTCCAGTCTGCAGCCTCCAGCGATGCTCTCCAGTCTGCAGCCTCCAGCGACGCTCTCCAGTCTGCAGCCTCCAGCGACGCTCTCCAGTCTGCAGCCTCCAGCGACGCTCTCCAGTCTGCAGCCTCCAGCGACGCTCTCCAGTCTGGAGCCTTCAGCGACGCTCCTCAGCCCTGAGCCTCCAGCAATGCTCCTCAGCCCTCGGCCTCCAGCGACGCTCCTCAGCCCTCGGCTTCCAGCAATGCTCCTCAGCCCTCGGCCTCCAGCGACGCTCCTCAGCCCTGAGCCTCCAGCGACGCTCCCCAGCCTAGTCTACGGAACGGGAGCTACGCCCAGAGCCAGAGCCACCTCCGTAGTGGGAGGATTGGGATGGGGGGGTGTAGCACAGGGACTGTTGTTGACGGTGGCCACCTTCCCTTCCCTCCCTTTAAGTTTGGGGTTCTTTTTGTGGGGGTTTTGTTTTTGAGGTGCATTTGGGGTCTGCACCTTTGGGGGGGTATTGTCACGTCCTGACCAGTAAAATGGGTTATTCGTTATTGTAGTTTGGTCAGGGCGTGGCAGTATGTGTTTGTTTTGTGTGTTTCAGTGTTTTTGGTTTATATTCTATGTTATCTATTTCTATGTGTTTATCTAGTTTTCTATTTCTATGTTGGGTTTTTGGCAATGACCTCCAATTAGAGGCAGCTGGTTGTCGTTGTCTCAAATTGGAGGCCATATTTAGTTGGGTTTGTTTTCTCTTGTGTTTTGTGGGTGGTTGTTTTCGGTATAGCCTATGTGCCTTATGGAACTGTTTCGTTGTTTGTTTATTTTGTTTGAGTGTTCTCTCTAATAAAGAAGGAAGATGAGCACTATACCCGCTGCGCCTTGGTCTGTCCCTTACGACGCATATGACACATAAGCATATTATGCAAATAAAACATCTTAATTATCTATGTTACCCAACTAATTCTGATTCCTCCGCCACACCCCCACTGTCTCAAAAAAATAAACTTATATAGGAAAATGAATGCAAGTAATTTCAATGATTTGTTTATTTCATTTTACTAAAATAATGTAAGAATACATGTATCTTCATGTGTTTTGCTCGAAATGTATCTTTCATGAGGATAACCAAAGAGAGAGAACATTTTGTGATTTTTTTTTTTATTACATTTTTTATTTCACCTTTATTTAACCAGTTAGGCTAGTTGAGAACAAGTTCTCATTTAAAACTGCAACCTGGACAAGATAAAGCAAAGCAGTGCGACACAAACAACAACACAGAGTTACACATGGAATAAACAAACATACAGTCAATAATACAATAGAAAACAAAGTCTATATACAGTGTGTGCAAATGAGGTAGGATAAGGGAGGTAAGGCAATTAATAGGCCATAGTGGCGAAAAAATTACAATATAGCAATTAAACACTGAAGTGATAGATGTGCAAGTAGAGATACTGGGGTGCAAAGGAGCAAAATAAATAACAGTATGAGGACGATGTAGTTGGATGGACTATTTACAGATGGGCTATGTACAGGCGCAGTGATCTGTGATCTGTTCTGACAGCTGGTGCTTAAAGCTAGTGAGGGAGATATGAGTCTCCAGCTTCAGTGATTTTTACTGTTTGTTCAAGTCATTGGCAGCAGAGAACTGGAAGGAAAGGTGGCCGAAGGAGGAATTGGCTTTGGGGGTGACCAGTGAAATATACCTGCTGGAGCGCGTACAATGGGTGGGTGCTGCTATGAAAAAAAGGTGCTATCATGAACCTAAAAGAGTTATACCTGGAACCAAAAAGGGTTCTCCTAAGGGGACAGCAGAAGAACCCTTTTAGGTTTACAATAGCACCTTTTTTTCTAAGAGTGTACAGTAAGTGTATATTTTGCATTTCTGAAATTATTTTGATGTGATATGAAAGTAGAGGGCTTTATGTTTCTAGATGTTTCTGTACCGTAATTTGGCTGTTTTGGTTACCAGAGCCAATTCACCTCTAAATAGAACATGTAAGGCCCTTGGACTAGAAGGAGTAACATTAGGCTCCTTTAGTCCATTATTGGGCTAGGTAGGTAGTAGCCTACAGTACCTCCTGCTTTTCAAAACATTCTTATTGGACAAGTTAGGTAGGTAGTAGCCTACCTCCTTCTTTTCAAAACATTCTTATTGGACAAGTTATGTAGGTAGTAGCCTACCTCCTGCTTTTCAAAACATTCTTATTGGACAAGTTAGGTAGGTAGTAGCCTACCTCCTTCTTTTCAAAACATTCTTATTGGACAAGTTATGTAGGTAGTAGCCTACCTCCTGCTTTTCAAAACTGTGTCACCTTTTTCATGCTTATTAAACACAACCATGTATATAACAGCGTGAATGGATTTTTATATAATTTCTAATAAATATTCTTTTTTTTTGTGATTATGATTGCGTCTTCTTTTAGGTCCACTTTTCATCCAGTGTTTCATTTGACAGGATCAGGCAATTCTTTTCAAGGGGGAGCAGTATGTTTTTATATAACGGTCATTATATTTAAAGAGTTCTCTTTCCTTTGGAAGAAACATGAATAAAACACCAGATTTTCCTCCAATGACACAATGAAATAATAACAGTTGAAGATAACATGTTAGATTTTATGATCGCAAATCAAAGGTGAAGACAGCCCGCAATTAATTCTGTGAAACCTTCAGTCCTGTTTGAGATGATTCAGATGATCCCATGTGTTCCTCACCAAAATAACATGCAATTGCCAAGAGATAAGAATAATTTCAAGGGTGTGATCTACCAATCATTTACCTGTGAGAGCATCTCCCAGCTCTAATACCTAAACTATTAAAGAAAAAGTGTAGGAAATTGTTTTACCACAAGTCAGTTCTCATCTTTTCTGTCTCAATACCACAAAGCGTTACAGCTCCCAATATTGTATACAAATAGGATAGGTATGTTCAAGTATAGAAAGGGAATTGTAATTTAGGAAGCAGAAGATTGAAACTGGAATATTTGCAGCACCATCACATTCCTGACACCAATGTAGCGACTTGAGGGAGTGATTCCTTGACCTTGACTCTGTCAATCTAACAGCTTTTAGACGTGAAGAGGTCTGATCCTCTTGGTAAGGTTACTGGTGTTATGAAAGCTACAATATTCTGGAGGAATAGTGGCAGAATAGTCATTTGTATGGTAAGTGACAGATTATGGATCTAAGAGAGAAATTCCCCCTTTCTTTCCTTTTTTTCTCTCTTTCTTTTACATTTCAATGGTATCTGGATCTCTAGCGCTCTCCCTGCCGCTCAGTATAAGCCGTGTTTCACCGGTTTCCAATCCATCTCTGAAACAAATCATCTCTGGACTCATACCTGTCAGAAAGAAACAACTCAGATGAAAAATTGCACTGATTCCCTCCTTAATTTTCTTCTTTATTTTCTCCTCCCTTTGTTCCTCAACTGACTGCTAAAGCTCTGTTTGACGTTGGGGTTGGTTTCTAAGGAGAGGAACTGAGGTAGCGAGGGTTGTTCTGCAGTGGGGATGGCATTAGGGGACGCTCCAGTCTGACAGGTATCTATAGATGCCATTGACTTTAAATTAAAGCGACGCGTGAGGTGATCAATCATAAGAGCCGACTCCGGACAGAGACTCAGTGTGATGCATTGGCCCCTTTTCCCCTTGGCTCTTGCTGCGATTGCGCTCCACCATCAGAGCTAAATTACCTCAGCGACCAACACTCCTCTCCTCCCCTCTCTACCCTTCTCTGCTCCTCTCTTCTCTCCGCTCTGCTCCTCTCCTTTCTCATCTCTTCTACCCCCTTCTGCACTCCAGACACCTCCCAATTTTAAACTTCACAGAGCAACCCTGTTTTTTATAACCTTGTACAAAATGTGGCAGTTTTCCTACACGGTGTGCTGAACTACTTACTGTTTGTCTAAATTAGTTTCAGTCAGCCACACACAAATATTGTTATTTTTATGGTTTCACCTTATAGCTATGAATTGTATAGCCTGTCAAATATCTGATGTAGGTTTGACCTTGGTTACTGTTGCTATGTGTAGTATGTCAATCTTGGGTGAGTGGGTGAGTCAGTGTTTGGAAGTGGCGAAGGTGACACACTGTGGCTGACTGCACTGTAAGGATAAGTGCAGAAAAAGGGCTACATTATAGTTTATTGATGGTAGGCACACAGTTTTTTCTCCCGTGGACTTTGGATGTTGCAGACCGTAAACATTTTTAAAAGAGTGAGAACTCAGCCACTTTATCGGTGTTGGAATGAATGCTATGCTCTCAACGAAGATCAAGGTCTCATTGTCTCAGTGTTTGTCTCAATAGTGTCTCAGAACCCCCCCCCCCCCCCCCCACACACACACACACACACACACACACACACACACACGCGCACTGTTGGATCTAGAATAATCCTGGCACTGGAGGGAAGTGACAGGAAACTCAGGGGGACAGTCTTTCTCTCTCTCCTCTCTCTATTTTTTCTCTCTCTCTCCTGTCGCTCTCCCTCTTCATCTCTCTCTGCCTTCTCTCTCCCTCTTTTTTCCTCTCAGTACAGTGCAGGGTAACACTGCTCAATTTCACACTCCGGTGACCCTCTCACGGCATGAGGAATCATACTGGCACACACTATGTCAGGTTGGTTATGGAGAGAGAAAAAGTATTTCAATAACCTCCATGTAGTAGTAGTGGGCCTGGGTTTGGACGCAAGCTTATTCATAGAAAATAAAAGCCACAAATAGTTTTGATTAAATAGAATGACCACACTTCTGCACTGGGCCATACTGTATATGAGAAGAAGAAAAAATATGACAACCAATGGAAGATAAATCTGTCTCTTAGCTTGATTCATAGGCCATCTGCCAGCCATCAACTGACTGAAATTACCGCCGGCATCATCATAAATGCACAACTGATAAGCTGTATAGAGATTGGTCATGGTCACTTATGAAAAGTATAAACACAGAGACAATTGACAGCCATTTTATACACAAAGCTTCAACCATGGAAGCTTATTTTGATATGATGGCAGATCCATGATAGGAATCCATAAAGACATTGGAAATATAGCTTGTTTGAGTATGAAAAACATGCATGAAATTGATCAAAATGCATCAAAGATAACTTAAATTCACACTTTTATAATGCTAATGATAGTTACAAATATGAGCTATTAATCCTTAAAGTATAACTTTCAGACCCACACAAACAAATGGAAAAGTTTAGTTAATCTCAACAGATGGCAACAGACTGCACGGCAGGATACACATGCCTGTAACTTGGCAATGGGAATTTGCTGCATACAACAGCTTTCTCCAGTGATGGGGAAGTGTAGGGGAAAAATAAAACAGCTTTCTCCAGTGATGGGGAAGTGTAGTGGATAAAATAAAACATCTTTCTCCAGTGATGGGGAGGTGTAGGGAGAAAACATATAATAAAGAAAATTAGGAAAAATGGAAATCTTGATTTTCCAATCGACAATCCTTCTTTTGTGTTTTAAACTTTACTGCTTTGATTTTGTGACTCACGGCACAATATTTAGAGATGATATGCAAAGTGACAGAGCATGTAACCGTAAATCATAGTCCATAGACGCTGAGACGCGTTAGTCAGGCGTCCAATTGTGACCTAGGTAAATGGTTCTGAGACCAACATCCGCGGGGGACGCACATCCCGAACGTGCACCACCCCTTAATTACCAACCAACGCGGCTCCGGTACACTTCCTCTTTTCATTTGAATGTGTTGACAGTTGGAGAAATTGTCTGAGCTGTGCTGAGAATTCAAAAAGTATGAAAGCCAAAGGTCCAATATTCTAGAAAGTGCTGTGTGAAAGGAGTGGGAAGAAAGTAGAGCCAACACTTATATTGTAAACTTCAACACACACACACACACACACACACACACACACACACACACACACACACACACACACACACACACACACACACACACTAGAAATACATTTGTCCAATCATATTCATCATCATCATCATCATATTTATTATCCTCCTCATCATCATCTTTACTATCATCATAATCATCATCCTTACTATCATCACTAACATCACCTTTACTATCATCACCATCCTTACTATCATCACTAACATCACCTTTACTATCATCATCATCTTTACTATCATCACTAACATCATCTTTACTATCATTACTAACATCATTCTTACTATCATCACCTTTACTATCATCATCATCATTACTATCATCACTAACATCATTCTTACTATCATCACCTTTACTATCATCATCATCATTACTATCATCACTAACATCATTCTTACTATCATCACCTTTACTATCATCATCATCTTTACTATCACCACAAACATCATCTTTACTATCATCACTAACATCACCTTTACTATCATCATCATCTTTACTATCACCACAAACATCATCTTTACTATCATCACCTTTACTATCATCACTAACATCATCCTTACTATCATCCCTAACATCATCCTTACCATCATCACTAACATCATCCTTACTATCATCACCTTTACTATCATCATCATCATCCTTACTATCATCACCTTTACTATCATCATCATCATCCTTACTATCATCACCTTTACTATCACCATCATTACAATCATCACTAGCATCATCATTACTATCATCATCTTTACTATCATCACTAGCATCATCCTTACTATCATCACTAAAATCATCCTTACTATCATCACCTTTACTATCATCATCATCTTTACTATCATCACTAACATCATTCTTACTATCATCACCTTTACTATCATCATCATCATTACTATCATCACCTTTACTATCATCATCATCATTACTATCATCACTAGCATCATCATTACTATCATCACTAACATCATCCTTACTATCATCACCAACAGCACAATCGTTCATCATATAGCCACAACAACAGCATAGTAGAATCCTTAACGGGCCCCCTCCATCTGTAATACGTTTGACCTTAGAGTTGATTTACCAGACCCTTGTTGATTTACCAGACCCTTGTTGATATACCAGTGTTGATTTACACAGTGTACTTTGCCCCGAGCCTACAGACAAACACTCATCACCTAGACATAGCCTACAGACAGACACTCATCACCTAGACACAGCCTACAGACAGACACTCATCACCTAGACTGTCACGGTTGTCTAAAGGAGCAGACCAAAGCGCAGTGTGATTGTAGTTCCAAATTGTATTAAATCCGTGAAACTTTGCAATACATAAATAACTGAATTAACAAAACAACAAACCGTGACGCAGAGAGAAACAAACACTACTCAAAATATAATCACCCACAAAACCCAGCAAGAAAAACCCCTACTTAAATATGATCTCCAATCAGAGGTAACGAGGACCAGCTGCCTCCAATTAGAGATCAACCCAAAAAACAACATAGAAATAGAAAAACTAGAACTTAAACATAGAAATAGAAAACATAGAAAAACACAAAACACCCCCGTCACGCCCTGACCTACTCTACCATAGAAAATCACATCTTACTATGGTCAGGACGTGACATTGACACAGCCTAGACACTCATCACCTAGACACAGCCTACAGACAGACACTCATCACCTAGACACAGCCTACAGACATACACTCATCACCTAGACACAGCCTACAGACAGACACTAATCACCTAGACACAGCCTACAGACATACACTCATCACCTAGACACAGCCTACAGACAGACACTCATGACCTAGACACAGCCTACAGACAGACACTCATCACCTAGACACAGCCTACAGACATACACTCATCACCTAGACACAGCCTACAGACAGACACTCATCACCTAGACACAGCCTACAGACAGACACTCATGACCTAGACACAGCCTACAGACAGACACTCATCACCTAGACACAGCCTACAGACATACACTCATCACCTAGACACAGCCTACAGACATACACTCATCACCTAGACACAGCCTACAGACAGACACTCATGACCTAGACACAGCCTACAGACAGACACTCATCACCTAGACACAGCCTACAGACATACACTCATCACCTAGACACAGCCTACAGACAGACACTCATCACCTAGACACAGCCTACAGACAGACACTCATCACCTAGACACAGCCTACAGACAGACACTCATGACCTAGACACAGCCTACAGACATACACTCATCACCTAGACACAGCCTACAGACAGACACTCATGACCTAGACACAGCCTACAGACATACACTCATCGCCTAGCTGGGCAGATACAGTTGTGTGGTCCATAATCCAGCCATGCAGCTCACTCAACCCCAAACAAAGCTAGTTTCCTGTGTTTCTAGACAATCTAATATGACCCATGGCCCTTCTAGCCGTCTCTATTTAGAACAAGAAAAAGTAACAAATCGGCCCACAGTCATCAAGCTAGGTAAGAGATCATTGTTTAAGTGAAGTAGATCAAAGGTCATTCAATAATGTATATTGTGTTGCACCTTTAACCACTAGCCTTACAAATGAACAACCCTTTCTTTTAAAAGCACAAAGGCTTAAAGGGATACTTTGGGATTTTTCCAATGAGGCCCTTTATCTAAACTACCTCTAAATTCCTTCATGCTGGACACAGAGACATAAAAATTATATCCACAAGTTCAAAGACTCTGGGAAGTAGCTAAAGGGCCTCATTGCCAAAATCCCGAAGTATCCCTTTAACTTTTTATTTGGTATTTGTATTTATTAAGGATCCCCATTAGCTACTCTTCCTGGGGTTCAGCAAAATTAAGGCAGTTATTCAATTTTTAAAACATTACAATACATTCATAACAGATTTCACAACACAATGAGTGTGTGCCCTCAAGCCACTACTCCACTACCACATATCTACAACACAAAATCCATGTGTACGTGTGTGTATATGTAATGAACACGAGGGGAGACAGAGAGCTGGTTTCAAGCGCAGGGCGCAGCAGGTGTTTATTGCAAAGGACCACAGGAGGAGGTTGGTAGCTGAGTCCAGGGGCAGGCAGAAGGTCACACACAGGGGGTCCAAAAGGGCAACAGTACAGGCAGGGAAAAGTCTAGTAAAGTAGTCCGGGAGATCAGGCAATAGATAGATAACAGGAAATCCGATAGGCTAAAGTACAGGCATGGAATAGGCAAAAAGGCATCGTTAGTGAGGCAGGCAAAAACTATCATACACAAGAGGAGTAAATCACAGGAAAACCAGCGCTCTGAAAGACGTGTCACAAAACAAATAATACTTCACAGTGATGGGGTGCAAAGAACTGAACTAAATAGTGTGTGATAATGACATACAGGTATGTGAACAGGTGATTAGAATTCAGGTGATTGGGATCTGGAGAGTGAGCTGCGTTCAGGAGTTCTAGGTGTTTGAGAGCGTGAGCTGGAAAGTGGTCTGGAAAGTGAGCTGCGTTCAGGGGTTCTACGTGTTTGAGAGCATGAGTTGGAAAGTGGTCTGGAAAGTGAGCTGCGTTCAGGGGTTCTACGTGTTTGAGAGCGTGAGCTGGAAAGTGAGCTGCGTTCAGGGGTTCTACGTGTTTGAGGGTGTGAGTTGGAAGCAGACGTTACAGTATAGTATGTGTATGTATGCATGTGTCTGTGCCTATGTGTTGCTTCACAGTCCTGCTGTTACATGAGGTGTGTTTTATCTGATTCTACTGCTTGCATCAGTTACCTACATTTACATTTTAGTCATTTAGCAGGCGCTCTTATCCAGAGCAACTTACAGTAGTGAATGCATACATTTCATTTCACACATTTGTATTTTATAAAAAAAAAAATTGAACTGGCTCCCCGTGGGAATCAAACCCACAACCCTGGCGTTGCACACACCATGCTGGCGTTGCAAACACCATGCTCTACCAACTGAGCCACAGTGTAATAGAGTTCCATGTAGTCATGGCTGTATGTAGTACTGTGCGCCTCCCATAATCTGTTCTGGAATTGGGGACTGTGAAGAGACCTCTGGTGGCATGTCTTGTGGGGTATGCAAGGGTGTCTGAGCTGTGTGCTAGTTGTTTAAACAGAGAGCTTAGTGTTTTCAATGTGTCAATACCTCTCACAAATACAAGTAGTGATGAAGTCAATCTCTCCTCCACTTTGAGCCACGAGAGATTGACGTACATATTATTAATGTTTGCTCTCTGTGTACATCCAAGGGCCAGCTGTGCTGCCCTGTTCTGAGCCAATTGCAATTTTCCTAAGTCCCTCTTTGTGGCACCTGACCACGCGACAAAACTAGAGCATGTAGGAGCTGCTGTGTTTATAGTGCTGTTATGAATGTAGAGCAGCGCTATATTATGGACAGACTTATCCCCATCTTAGTTACTATTGTATCGATATGTTTTGACCGTGGCAGTTTACAATCCAGGGTTACTCTAAGCAAGTTAGTCAAGTCAACTTGCTCAATTTCCACATTATTTATTACAAGGTTTAGTTGAGGTTTAGTGTTTAGTGAATGATTTGTCCCAAATACAATGCTTTTAATTTTTGAAATTATTTAGGACTAACTTGTTCCTTGCCACCCATTCTGAAACTAACTGCAGCTCTTTGTTAAGCTTTGCAGTCATTTCAGTTGCTGTCGTAGCTGACATGTATAGTGTTGAGTCAAACATCGTTTGTCAGTTTGTTTCCAGTAAAATAGCATTGCATCTGGTTAAACATCATTTTTTCCAAATGTTTACTAAGGGTTGGTAACAGGCTGATTGGTCGGTTTTTTGAGCCAGTAAAGGGGGCTTTACTATTCTTGGGTAACAAAATTACTTTTTCTTCCCTCCAGGCCTGAGGGCATACACTTTCTAGTAGGCTTAAATATGGCAAATAGGAGTGGCAATATCGTCCGCTAATATCCTCAGTAATTTTCCATACAAGTTGTCAGACCCCGGTGGCTTGTCATTGTTGATAGACAACCATTTTTTTCACCTCTTCCACACTCACTTTACGGAATTCAAAATTACAATTCTTGTCTTTTATAATGTGGTCAGATTTACTTGGATGTGGAGTTTGCCATTCATTTTCCTAATTCCTATCAACCATATTAAGAGATCCTCTATAGCAAATGTCTGCCAGACTGCCCAGCCATTCCCGAGCTGCCTGGACACCTGACCCCCGCCAGTCTAGTCAATAATAATGACTCTCTCCTCAACGCAATTTCCTTCCCAACAAAAAAGTTTTTTCTATATTTTTTTATCCCAAGGGAAAAGTTTGTAAACACCTACACATATACATTAACACACAGAGATAGCACATCCTCCATATAATTCCTCTCATCGGGCCTCCCAGGTGGAGCAGCAATCTAAGACGATGCAGTGCTAGAGGCGTCACTACAAATCCGGTTTCGATCCTTGGCTGTGTCGCAGCCGGGCGTGACCGGGAGACCCATGAGTCGGCACACAATTGTCCCAGCGTCATCCGAGTTAGGGGAGGGTTTGGCCGGCTGGGATGTTCTTGTCCCATTGCGCTCTAGCGACTTTTGTGGTGGCCGGGCGCATGCACACTGACAATTGTACGGTGTCTCCTCCGACACATTGGTGTGGCTGGCTTCCGGGTTAAGTAAGCAGTGTGTGAAGAAGCAGTGCAGCTTTGTGGGGCCTTGTTTTGGAGGACACGTGGCTCGCGACCTTTGCCTCTCCCGAGTCCGTACAGGAGTTGCAGCGGTGAGACAAGACTGCAACTACCAATTGGATACCATTTTTTTCTTTAAACGTATTCATCTCATTTGGCCTAGTAGTACTGCAGAGCTCTTTTTACTTGCACACAATATAGCTGGGTCGCCCCGTCCTGCCCCCTGGTGGTCCACTGCCCCACTCAGCTTTAAGATCTTAGTGAAACATTCCTTATTGGTTTCATATGTAACAACAGTACAGCAGACCCACAGGGCCAGGACTGTGCAGCCCAGCATCTAGGGATTGCCTAAATAGGTATCTCCCCTGATGTGGGCATGTTTTCAATACAGACTCCTTTTGTTGTACAGTATTCCATATAAGGCATCCAGACCTTATGAAAGTTGCACAGTATACCTTTAATCTTGTAATAAATCAAATCTAGTGAATAACTTGACATTTCTGCAATCGATTGTGACATTGTGCGAGGATAATCAACCTTCCAATTAATGGCAATGCATTTTTTTGCCACTATATGCTAGATTACACAATTTCTTCTAATAATAGCCTCCGGTATCAGCATTTCCAAGCAATCAAAAACAGGGAGAAGGGAGAATCTGTAGACTTGCTGAGATAAAATAACATACTGTTTGCCAGAATTCAGCCAGCCTTCAGAACACCATAACATATGCAAGTATGTCCCCCTTTTATACAGAGTAATAACATTTCTGAGTGCATGATATTCAGTTTCACTGGCAAATAGTTCATTCTATGGATGGTTTTAAACTGCCGTAATTTATGAATGAGGTAATATGAACATGACAGGGCATTCAAACATATCTTTATCCATTCATCATCATCAATAGCTTCTCCCAGGTCTTCCTCACATTTTTGTTTTACATGTATTGTGTCCTTGGGAAAAGCCTCTATCAACACTTGATACAGTTTGGAAATCAACGTTTTAGGTTTATCAGACTGTCTTAAAATAGTACAAATCTTTGAAGCTTTTGGCTAGTCCAGTGTTTGCTGCAGATATAATAAAACATTCACCTCAGCTCCATCACACCTCAGCTCCATCACAGACTGGTCTTCCCTGGCTGCCTGACCCTGCTGAGACCCCTGTCACAATCTGATCCTGCTAAGATGAGGCATTACAAAGAATTACCTTGGTGTTCATTTATATATTATATTATCCAAGAATAGAATCAATGGTTCAATCCGTGACATGACCATTTTTCCCAGATCCCAGACTGTAGCTTTAAGCTTAAACTGCTGTTGTGTTGCTACTCTAGGCCTACCCTAAAGATGGAACTTTGTATCCATTCATTGATATTGTTATAACATACTGCAAAATTCACCTGAGCTCCGTAGACTGGTCTTCCCTGGCTGTCTGACCCTGCTGGAACACCTGTCACCATCTGATTCTGCTAAGACATGATGAGCATCGTGTTGTGTACTGACTGTGCACCATGACAGTGAAACATGTAGAGCTGTTTATTTCGTGTCACCGTGAAAAGTACGGAATTAGCTAGGGAAACTGACAGATCAATAACATTACATTGCTATACTGACTCTAATAAAAACTCACATTGCACTGTCAAAAAACATCAGAATATTGGTCTTCAATCGTTTGGCCGCTGGTTTCAACATTTGATTCAGGTCTAGTGTGATTGAGGCAAAAACAATAGCTAACATTAGCCAAGTTTTGGCTAGCTCGCTCTCCTATGGCACAGAAACTGGCGACAGCTAGTCAAGTTCATTTACTTCTGTTGAAATGAGACAAATCAAGGTCTACAAAACATTTCCATACACATAACAGCTTTTAGATAATATGAGGTGGCTATTATTATAATACTATCTGACAGATAGCTAGAGCTGAACTGGCTGTGGTAGCTACTACTAGCTAGCTAATACATTCACATCAGTCGAGAGGGGATGAAACATTAGCGAACGTTACATGTCAGTTACACTACTAGCTCAGCACTGGGAATAAACACTCTTTTTTTCTGTTAAGTTAAACAGCAGTTACCTTGCAAGCAACATCAATCAACTAAAGAGTAGCCAGTTTCTGCATGCTTTTACAATTCGGAGAAAGAACGCAACACATACAGTACACACTGACAGCAGCTGCCTCTGTTCAACTCTCCCGTGCCGGTCCTGCAAAGCCAGAAGCATTGCCTTCACACAGCCTATCCGCACTCTCTGTGGTGTCCGCGTGGTCCTAAATCCAGCCGGATTAAACTGCCAAACAGCCTACCCAACCGCTCTGAGGCGTCCGCATGGTCCTAAAGCACAACGATGCCGCTTTTGTATCACTGTCCAATGATAAAACGGGTGGGGACAAAAGTACAATTTCAGAATTTGTGAAGGGAGTCTTGGCCCCCCATCCACAGTGAAAGTTGCGCCCCTGCTCTCTATAATGTATATAATCTCTATACTGTATATACTGTCTATTCTATACACCCTGTAATTCCAGATGTTCGTTTGTTATATATTTTATCTTTCACATTTCCCTGCAAGCACAACACTCCACTGAATTAATGATGTCCTTAATTGGTGCCATATACGACTATAGCGAGTTAAAAATATTTTAAATGCACCAACGTATCTCTTCAGGGACAAAGTGTCCTCCTAGGAACATTATGTTATAAACAAATAGATAAAAACACTTCATTTAGATTAAAGGGAACATCATTTCCCTCCACATCGGCCCTGTCCCGGAGCATTAGCAAGTTGAATGGTTATTTAGTTATTTATTGTGTTCAACACTTTCAAATTAAAATAAATTAATGTTCCACCTTTTGGGATTCCCATCTCTCACTGTTCACTATGTGCCTATCTATGGGGAGTTGTAAATCTATTAAGTTAATTTGTTCGTTGTTTCCTTTACCAATATAGCCCAACAACTACAGTAATGACTTTGGTTCTGTAAACTGTATTGGAATAACAAACATGCATGGCAATGAAGTTGTGAATGGGAGTGATTGGTATAGAATTGCCATCATATCAGTAGATCAAAATCTTATAAACAATTTTGCTGAAAACGTTTGCACATGAGCAGTAATAATGGGTGACTTCAGAGCTCAGTTTGTGTCCAGTCTACCCTGGACACGAACTGATGCCATGAGAAACTCCTATATTATGGTAGATACTCAAAAGGAATGTGTCTTCCTACTCTTCTATAAAATGACTGATTGAGACAGAGAAAGGTTTGGAAATCAGCTACGTGACCCTGTTTGTTCTGTCACTGTCATTACATGCCACTGTGCCGCACTCATAAATATCACACACACTGTCCTGTGTGATTACCGTGGCACAGTAAGGCTGTAATTCTATCGCTATAGCTGCAATTATGTACACCACCTTTGTTGTTCTGCAGTAAATGGTTGCATGCTCACACACACATTCATATAAACCCGCACACACACGATACTCTACCCTGTAGGTGGTGGCGGGTTGTACGTCCCCTCACCTATGGAGAGGGAGGGTAGAGTTGGAGGAAGGAGTGATGCCTTATGGAGAAACTATGTGAGTCACTCACAGGGCACAGGGATCTCTCTCTCATGTCCCTCTATTCCCACAATCATTCTTTCTCGCACTGCATCTCCCTCTTCTCTGGTCTATATGTACAGTGCCTTCGGAAAGAATTCAGACCCCTTCACTTTTTCCATATTTAAAAAAATCTATCTACACACGATACCCCATAATGACAAGGAAAAAACAGGTTTTTAGAAATGTTTCAAATGTACATAAGTATTCAGACCCTTTACTCAGTACTTTGGTGAAGCAACTTTGGCAGCGATTACAGCCTCGAGTCTTTTTGGGTATGACGCTACAAGCTTGGCACACCTGTTTCTCTCATTCTTCTCTGCAGATCCTCTCAAGCTCTGTCAGGTTGGATGGGAGCGTGGCTGCACAGCTATTTTTAGGTCTCTCCAGAGATGTTCGATCGGGTTAAAGTCAGGCTCTGGCTGTGCCACTCAAGGACATTCAGAGACTTGTCCTGAATCCACTCCTGCATTGTCTTGGCTGTGTGTTGGAAGGTGAACCTTCGCCCCAGTATGAGGTCCTGAGCACTCTGGAGCAAGGTTTCATTGACACAACATGGTGCCGACAGAAATGGTCTTAGGAAACTATGTAGTATTTTGTTTTCTATGTATTATTTCTTACATTGTTACTCCAGGAAATATTAAGTCTTATTACATACAACCTGGAAGAACTATTGGATATGAGAGCAACGTCAAAAAACCAACATTAAGACCAGGAATACGACTTTCCCGAGGCAGATCCTCTCTTCAGACCATCACCCAGCACAATGGAGCTAATCCCAGCAGCTGACCGAAAACAACGGCGACGCAAAAGGGGCAGACGGAGCGGTCTTCTTGTCAGGCTTCGTAAACGGGCACATCGCTCACCGCTCCCAAGTATACTACTCGCCAATGTCTAGTTTCTTGACAACAAGGTTGTTGTCGGAATCGGTCCAGCCACCGGGCTTCTCCATGCATCGCGCCAACAGAGATAAACACCTATCTGGGAAGAGGAAGGGCGGGGGTGTATGCTTTATGATTAACAATGTCACATCTACTCATGCTACACCCTCTGGTGTTCATCAGGTGCCTTCTTGACCTGCAGTTACTCCCCCTGTATACTCTCTGTCTCTCCCTTTCCCTCTCTGTGTGATTGTGTGGTTAGAGACAGGTGTGCTGGAGTCAGAGCAGATCCCTACCAGCTGCAACTCGTTCCATAATCAAGACCTCTACAAATACTCAGTCCTGCCACTTCTACTCTACCAGATCGTAATCTCTGCTCATTACCGCTCAACCCAACTACCATGCTCTGCATTTTACTGACCACCACTACCTTGGATTCCCCTCAGGATCTGTTTACCTTGTTCTACTCAGCCAACTCCAACCTCAGTCTCCACATCTGTTTTTTCTGCAACTCATCCGAGCTTCCCCGGATGTGCACTCCATATCTCTCTGTGTAACAATAAATATTTTGGTTAATTCATCGCTGTTTCCTCATCTGAGTCTGCTCTTGCGTTCCCCTGTGTCGCTCCGCATAACAAACAACTCATGGTGCAATCATAACAACACACAGGAACTCAAGTCCTTCTGCTCACCCGACCTAGAATTCCTTAGAATCAAATGCTGGCCATAATACCTTCCAAGATAATTATTGTCAGTTATAGTCACATCTGTGTACATCCCCCCTCTAGCGAACACCAAGACGGCCCTCAAGGAACTTCACTCGACTGTATGTAAACTGGAAACTATATACCCGGAGGCTGCATTTATTGTATCTGTGGATTTTAACAAAGCAAATTTGAGATCACTGTTACCAAAATGTTATCAGCATATTGAATGCACGACACGTAGGGCTAATACTCTCGACCACTGCTACTCTAATTTCCGCGATGCATACAAAGCCCTCCCCAGCCCTCCATTCGGCAAATCCGACCACGATGCCATCTAGCTCGTCACGGCTTATAGGCAGAAAATGGATGTACCGGCGATGAGAACCATTCAACGCTGGTCCGACCAATCGGAAGCCACGCTTCAGGATTGTTTTGATCACGCGGACTGGAATATGTTCCAGTCAGCCTCAGAGAATGACATTGATCGATACGCTGACTCGGTGAGTGCGTTTATAAATAAGTGCATCGGAGATGTCCTAACCACTCTGACTATTAAAACCTACCCTAAGCAGAAACCGTGGATGGATGGCGGCATTCACAAAAAACTGAAAGCGCAATCCACCGCATTTAACCATGGAAAGAGGTCTGGTGATATGACTGAATATAAACAGCGTAGTTATTCCCTCCGCAAGGCAATCAAACAAGCGAAATGCAGGTACAGGGACCAGGTGGAGTCGCAATTCAACAGCTCAAACACGAGACGTATGTGGCATGATCTACAGGAAATCACTGACTACAAAAACAAAATCAGCCACATCACGGATACCGACGTCACGCTTCCAGACAAAACTAAACACCTTCTTTTTTGCCCGCTTTGAGCACAATACAGTGCCACCGTCGCAGCTCGCTAACAAAGACTGAGCCCCCCCCCCCCCTTCTCAGTGGCTGACGTGAGCAAAATATTTAAACATGTTAACCCACGCAAGGCTGCTGGCCCAGACGGCATCCCAAGCCACGTCCTCAGACCAGCTGGCTGGTATGTTTTTCTAACATATTTAATGGCTCCCTATCCCAGTCTGTTGTCCCCATTTGCTTCAAGATGGCTACCATTGTTCCTGTACCCAAGAAGGCAAACATAACTGAACTAAATGACTACCACCCCGTAGCACTCACTTCTGTCATCATGAAGTACTTTGAGAGTCTAGTCAAGGATCATATCACCACCACCTTACCGGCCACCCTAGACCCACTTCAGTTTGTATACCGTCCCAACAGGTCCGCAGATGACGCAATCGCCATTGCACTGCACACTGCCCTATCCCATCTGGACACAAAGAATATCTATGTAAGAATACTGTTCATTGACTACAGCTCAGCCTTCAACATAATAGTACCCTCCAAGCTCATCATCAAGCTGGAGGCCCTGGGTCTCAACCCCTACCTGTGCAACTGGGTCCTGGACTTTCTGATGAGCCGCCCCCAGGTGGTGAAGGTAGGAAACAACATCTCCACTTCACTGACCCTCAACACTGGGGCCCCACAAGGGTGTGTGCTCAGCCCTCTTCTGTACTCCTTGTTCACCCACGACTGCGTGGCCATAAACGCCTCCAACTCAATCATCAAGTTTGCAGACGACATAACAGTAGTGGGCTTGATCACCAACATTGATGAGACAGCCTACAGGGAGGAGGTGAGGGTACCTGGAGTGTGGTGTCAGGAAAACAACCTCTCACTCAACGTCAACAAAACAAAGGAGATGATCATGGACTTCAGGAAACAGAAAAGGCAGCACCCACCTATCCACATCGAAGGGTCAGCAGTAGAGAAGGTGGAAAGTTTTAAGTTCCTGGGCGTACATATCACAGACAAACTGACGTGGTCCACCCACACAGACAGTGTGGTGAAGAAGGTGCAACAACGCCTCTTCAACCTCAGAAGGCTGATGAAATTTGGCTTGTCACTCAAAACCCTGACAAACTTTTACAGATGTACAATTGAGAGCATCCTGTATCACAGCCTGGTACGGCAACTGCACCGCCCTCAACTGCAAGGCTCTCCAGAGGGTGGTGCGGTCCACACAACGCATCACCGGGGGCAAACTACCTGCCTTCCAGGACACCTACAGCACCCGATGTCACAGGAAGGCCAACAAGATCATGAAGGACAATAACCACCCGAGCCACTGCCTGTTCACCCAGCTATTATCCAGAAGGCAAGGTCAGTACATGTGCATCAAAACTGGGACCGAGAGATTGAGAAACAGCTTCTATCTCAAGGCTATCAGACTGCTAAACAGCAATCACTAACTCAGAAAGGCTGCTGCCCACATTGAGACAAGATCACTGGACACTTTTAATAAATGGATTTACATTTTAGTCATTTAGCAGACACTCTTATCCAGAGCAACTTACAGTAGTGAATGCATACATTTCATTAAAAAAAAATTGAACCCACAACCCTGGTGTTGCAAACACCATGCTCTACCAACTGAGCCACACGGAACTTCCTGTCACATTAAATAATGTCATGTTAATAATGTCTACATATCTTACATTACTCATATCACATGTATATACTGTATTGAGACCCAATCACTGGACACTTTAATAAATGGTTCACTAGTCACTTTAAACAATGCCAGTTTAAATAATGGCACTTTAATAATGTTTAAATATCTTACATTACTCATATCACGTACAGTATATACTGTATTTTATACCATATACTGCACCTTGTCTATGCCGCTCGGCCATCGCTCCATATGTTTATATGTACATCTTCTCAATAACCCATTTAGATTTGTGTGTATTAGGTAGTTGTTGGGGTATTGTTAGATTACTTGTTAGATTTGTGTGTATTAGGTACTTGTTGGGAATTGTGAGATTATTTGATAGATATTACTGCACTGTTGGAACTAAAAGCACAAGCATTTCACTACACTTGCATTAACATCTGCTAACCATGTGTATGTGACCAATAAAATTTGATTTGCTCAAGGATCTCTCTGAATATTGCTCCATTCTTCTTCTTCTTGATCCTGACAAGTCTCCCTGTCCCTGCTGCTGAAAAACATCCCCACAGCATGATGCTGCCAGCACCATGCGTCACCGTAGGGATGGTTTCCTCCAGACATGACGCTTGGCATTCAGGCCAAAGAGTTCAATCTTGGTTTCATTAGAACAGTGAATCTTGTTTCTCATAGTCTGAGAGTCTTTAGGTGCCTTTTGGCAAACTCCAAACGGGCTGTCATGTGCCTTTTACTGAGGAGTGACTTCCGTCTGGCCACTCTACCATAAATGCCTGATTGGTGGAGTGCTGAAGAGATGGTTGTCCTTCTGGAAGTTTCTCCAATCTCCACAGAGGAACTCTAGAGCTCTGTCAGAGTGACCATCAGATTCTTGGTCACCTCCCTGACCAAGGCCCTTACCCAGATCTGTGCCTTGACACAATCCTGTCTCGGAGCTCTATGCATAATTTCTTCAACTTCATGACTTCATGACTTCTCACATGCACTGTCAACTGTGGGACCTGATATAGACAGGCGTGTGCCTTTCCAAATCATGTCCAATCAATTGAATTTACCACAGGTGGACTCAAATCAAGGATGATCAATGGAAACAGGATGCACCTGAGCTCAATTTTGAGTCTCATAGCAAAGGGTCTGAATACTTATTTAAATAAGGTTTTTCAGTTAAAAAAAAAAAAAAAATGCTAAAAAAATAAATAAACTGTTTTTGCTTCGTCATTATGGGGTGTTGTGTGTAGATTGCTGAGGAAAAACATGTATTTAATCCATTTCTGAATAAGTCTAATGTAACAAATGTGGAAAAAGTCAAGGGGTTTGAATACTTTCCGAAGGCACCGTGTCTTGCTCATTCATCCCCCTACTCTCCCTCTTTCATCCCTCTCTCTTAATTGATCAGTCAAGTGCAAAGGAAGAGCGAAAATCCTGCAGACACGGTGGCTCTAGAGGACAGGAATTAGACACATATGCATGTCATCCATCTTCACTATATTCACTATATTAACTGTATTTGCGAATCATCAGACATGTTGCATCATCATCCCCATCTTGCTTTGGCATAAAAAAAATATATTATCTAGATTTAGCAGAGTGTCGGGCTCGATAGCGGGGTCAGGGAGCACAATGCATAGAGACGGTATGGATGAGTTTTGACAAGCCATTGACAACAGCTAGTTACCATGTCATCTGCTATTCCTAGTCTCTCTCAGCTACTGTTGCTGTGGCAGTCAGTCAGAGTGTCAAAGTTAAAGAAGGGACAAGCTGTGTGACTGTTAGTGAGTCTCTGTGAAAGCTAGCTGATAATAATATTAATAATAGCACATGCTAGTGTTTGTACTTCCTCAATCTCTCTCAACAAAGGCTGTCTGTTTTCCTCTCTTCTACTCCTCTGTTATTCTTTATCATTTAGATTATATACAGAATTCACTTGTTTTCCTGACTCCTTCCATCTCACGCACAAGTGGCACATAAAGTTTGACTTGTTGGTGACTGCTGAGAGCCGTTGGAAGCAGGCACACGTCACACATTGTAATATCAAACAGAGCCGCTCTGCTCAGCCTGGCTCAGCTCAGCGGCTCTAGATCTTCCCAGGAAAGTACTGAATCACTTTTATATTCTCCCCTCTTGCATTAACACTAGAACCGCTAAAGCAGTCATTTGGACTGCACATGAATAAAATGTTTTACTCTGCCATTTTTAAAGTCATGCCCCTCTCCGTACTTGACTCTTCCTAAATAAGTCTATATAACACTGTCGTTGTTAGAATCTTAATATCACGAACAGAACTGGAGTTATAACCAGTTTTAGGAGGACATGTCATTTTTTTATGGTTTTCCACCTTTGCCCCTCCTTCTATAAAAACCATTATAAAATGGGTGGCAGGCAGGCTCAGGGTCAGGGACAGGCAGAGTGGTCAGACAGGCATGTACAGGGTCAGGATTGGCAAGGGTCAAAAACCAGGAGGACGAGAAAAAGCGAGGCTGGGAAAAAACAGGAGCTGACAGGAACAAACGCTGGTAAGCTTGACAAACAAGATGAACTGGCACAGACAGACAGAAAACACAGGTATAAATACCCAGAGGATAAGTGGCGAAGAAGGGCGACACCTAGAGGTGGTGGAGACCAGGACAGGTGAAACAGATCTGGGCGTGACAGTACCCCCTCTCTAGGGACGCCACCTGGCATTCCACCTGGGCGGATAACTGGTTGACTGGGGTGCCGGCGGTGAAAGCCAGCGATGAAGGCCGAGTCCAAGGTGTCTTTAGCGGGAACCCTGCACCTCTCCTCCGGGCCATAACCCTCCCAGTCAACCAGGTACAGGAAACCCCTGCCCCATGGTCGAACCCTCAGCAGGCATCGCACCGTGTACGCTGGCTGGCCATCAATGACACGGGGGGAAGGATGAGCCTAGAAACAGAAGTCAAGGGGCAGTCAGACATACTGAACCCCTCCCAGATGTCCTGGTACTCTGCGGAGCTGGCAGAGAGGTCCGGGGCAATTTCCAAGCCCCCAGGAAGACGTCCTGGGGCAGGCAGAGCTGACTTCAGGCAATGAGTGTGGCAGGACGGCTCCAGCCCACGATGGCACCAGTAGCCCAGTCAATGGAGGGATTGTGTAGCTGGAGCCAAGAGAATCCCAATGGAGAGACTTGGACTGGTCGCCCCACAGCAGGGTAGCATGGAGAGGGGGACGAGTAAGGGGAGAAGAACACTTATCTTTAATACCCACCAGTGTACTCACTCCAACGAATGAGCTAGGTCTCTTGAAGGGACAGGTAGACACAAAATGACCGGCAGTACCGCAATACAGACAACTCTGGGTCTCAAGTCTGCATACACGTTCGGCTGGAGACAGACGAGCCCTGCCGAGCTGCATCGGCTCGGGAAGAGGTGAATCGGCATCTGTCCGGAGGCTCTTGGAGGGACTCGGGTAAGCGCGGATCCTCTTGGGGACGTAGACGCTGGGGACTTCCGGAGTTCATCAGCTGCAAGGTGGGATCCCTGAGTGAGAGATTGGGACCGCAATCGGACCTCTTCTCCCTCCTTCGTTCCCGTAGGCGACCATTGATCTGCATGGTTAAAGCGATGAGTGAGTCGAGATCCGTCGGTAAGTTCTCAGGCTGCCAGCTCATCCTTTACCTCCTCAGATAATCCGTGCAGGAATGGGTCGAACAGTGCTTCCGGGTTCCAAGTACCCTCCGCTGCTAGAGTGCAGAACTCCGCACTAGTCTGCACAGTCTGCCACACTTAGGGAGTCCTGCTGAAGCTGGAGTAACTTCTGGGAAGCCTATCTCCCGGACATCGGAGCCTCAAACCTTTCTCACCTCTGCCACGAATATCTCCAGACTGAGACAGATGGCGGATTGTTGCTTCCACACCGCTGTGGCCCAGGCGAGTGCCCTCCCGGACCCAGCGCAATAATGTACACTATCTTTGAGCAGTCCGAGGGGAACAAAGAAGACTGCAGCTCGAAAACGAGGGAGCACTGGGAGAGAAAGGCCCGGCAGGTTCTGGAATCTCTATCGTAGCGCTCCGGAGGAGGTAAGAGGGGTTCCCGGGAAACCGAGTTGATGGCGCTGCTACGAGCCGAGTTACAGAGGGGCTTGGAGGTTACCGTCGTGGTAGGCTGCCCAATAAGACACCTTTTCAGGCCTTATTGCTTAAATATAGTATTTTAATGTTACCTAAGACCTTCATAAACACAACCAAATGATTATTTTTGTGACAGCATATATGACATTTATTAATTACAGTGTTAGAAAGTTTCAGTACAACGTTGTCTAAGAGCATTTCGTATTATTCTGCACGTAAATCTGAGATACTCCATTTGGTATGATATGTTACATTTCGTATGGTATGTGTCCATCATCCATTTTGTTATGAATTACAATCCATATGATATGTTACAAATTGCAATTCATACAATATGTTATGAATTGCAATCCGTACAAGATGTTACAAAATTGAGAAATGTACAATATGTTACAAATTTGCAAACGTATATGTTACGAATTCCAATTTATTGTGGCTAACATTAGCTAGATGGCTAACATTAGCCCCTGACCCTAAGCCCTCGGGCTAAGATTAGGGTTAAGGTTAGGAGTTAGGTTAAAGGGTTAGGGTTATTGGAAGGGTTAGCTAAAAGGGTTAAGGTTAGGGTTAGGGGAAAGCTTAGCTAAAATGCTAAGTAAATTCAGCAACAAATAAAACCTGCCCTTCTTCAGGACCCTGTCTTTCAAAGATAATTCATAAAAAATCCAAATAACTTCGCAGATCTTCATTGTAAAGGGTTTAAACACTGTTTCCCATGCTTGTTCAATGAACCATAAACAATGAATGAACATGTACCTGTGGAACGGTCGTTAAAACCTGTTTGGGATAGGGGGCAGTATTGAGAATTTTGGAAAAAATATGTGCCCATTTTTAACTGCCTCCTACACCAACTCAGAAGCTAGAATATGCTTATTATTGTTCAGGTTTGGATAGAAAACACTCTGAATTTTCTAAAACTGTTTGAATGGTGTCTGTGAGTATAACAGAACTCCTATGGCAGGCAAAAACCTGACAAGGTTTCAAGCAGGAAGTACCCTGTAACGTGACAATTCCCAGGGCTCCGATAGGCTCTCAGAACCCGGGAAATACCTGAAGGTTGACGAGGCAGCCTCAGGCTGAAACACATTATCGCCTTTGGTAAGTGGCGGCTCAGAGGACCTTTGAATGAGGCGCGTGCACGATTCGCTCCTGAGGAGAAATTTTATTCGGCTGTTTAGGCTCAATGCATATTCCCGGTCGGAATATTATCACTTTTCTACGAGATAAATGGCATAAAAATTGGTTTTAAACAGCGGTTGACATGCTTCGAAGTACGGTAATGGAATATTTAGAATTTTTTTGTCACGCCAATGCGCCATGCGCAAGACCGTGATGTAGCATTCTGATAGTGTCTAGAACTCACGAACAAAACGTCGCTGTTTGGATATAACGATGGATTATTTGGGACCAAACCAACATTTGTTATTGAAGTAGAAGTCCTGGCAGTGTATTCTGACGAAGAACAAGCAAGGTAAGAACATTTTTCTTATAGGAAATGTGATTTTGGTGGAGGCTGACCTGGGTGGGTGTCTAAATAGCTAGCCCTGTGATGCCGGGCTATGTGCTTAGATTATTGCAAAATGTGCTTAATCCGAAAAGCTATTTTAAAATCGGACATATCGAGTGCATAGAGGAGTAATGTATCTATAATTCTTAAAATAATTGTTATGCTTTTTGTGAACGTTTATCGTGAGTAATTTAGCAAACTGTTAGTAAATTCCCCGGAAGTTTGCGGGGGTTATGCTTTTTCTGAACATCACATGCTAATGTAAAAAGCTGTTTTTTGATATAAATATGAACTTGATTGAACAGACATGCATGTATTGTATAACACAATGTCCTAGGTGTGTCATCTGATGAAGATCATAAAAGGTTAGTGCTGCATTTAGCTGTGGTTTGGGTTTATGTGACATTATATGCTAGCTTGAAAAATGGGTGTCTGATTATTTCTGGCTGGGCACTCTGCTGACATAATCTAATGTTTTGCTTTCGTTGTAAAGCCTTTTTGAAATCGGACAGTGGGGTTAGATTAACGAGATTCTTGTCTTTAAATAGCTGTAAAATAGTCATATGTTTGAGAAATTGAAGTAATAGTATTTCTAACGATTCAAAAATTGCGCCACTGGATTTCAGTGGCTGTTACGTAGGTGGGACGAGTTCGTCCCACATGCGCCAGAGAGGTTAAGACACTAACAACTTACAGACGGTAGGCAATTAAGGTCACAGTTATGAAAACTTAGGACACTAAAGAGGCCTTTCTACTGACTCTGAAAAACACCAAAAGAAAAATGCCCAGGGTCCCTGCTCATCTGCGTGAACGTTCCTTAGGCATACTGCATGGAGACATGAGGACTGCAGATGTGGCCAGGGCAATAAATTACATTGTCCGTACTATGAGACCCCTAAGACAGCGCTTCAGGGAGACAGGATGGACAGCTGATCGTCCTCGCAGTGGCAGACCACTTGTAACAACACCTGCACAGGATCGGTACATCCGAACATCACACCTGCGAGACAGGTACAAGATGGCAACAACTGCCTGAGATACACCAGGAACGCACAATCCCTCCATCAGTGCTCAGACTGTCCGTAATAGTCTGAGAGAGTCTGGTAAGGCAGGTTTTCACTAGACATCACCTGGCAACAACGCAGCCTATGGGCACAAACCCACCGTCGCTGGACCAGACACGACTGGCAAAAAGTGCTCTTCATTGACGAGTAGCGGTTTTGTCTCACCAGGGGTGATGGTCGGATTCGCATTTATCATCGAAGGAATGAGCGTTACACCGAGACCTTTACTCTGGAGCAGGATCGATTTGGAGGTGGAGGATCCGTCATGGTCTGGGGCAGTGTGTCACAGCATCATCGGACTGAGTTTGTTGTCATTGCAGGCATTCTCAACGCTGTGCGTTACATGGAAGACATCCTCCTCCCTCATGTGGTACCCTTCCTGCAGGCTCATCCTGACATGACCCTCCAGCATGACATTGCCACCAGCCATATTGCTCGTTCTGTGCATGATTTCCTGCAAGACAGGAATGTCAGTGTTCTGCCATGGCCAGCAAAGAGCCCGGATCTCAATCCCATTGAGCATGTCTGGGACCTGTTGGATCGGAGGGTGAGGGCTAGGGCTCGGGCCATTCACCCCAGAAATGCCCTGGAACTTTCAGGTGCTTTGGTGGAAGAGTGGGGTAACATTTTGATTTTGACCCCGCCTTTGTTCAGGGACACATTATTCAATTTCTGTTAGTCACATGTCTGTGGAACTTGTTCAGTTTATGTCTCAGTTGTTGAATCTTGTTATGTTCAAACAAATATTTACACATGTTAAGTTTGCTGAAAATAAACACAGTTGATAGTGAAAGGACGTTTCTTTTTTTGCTGAGTTTAGTTGCAATGCATCTAAAAGTAGTAAGTAGTTGCAAAGTTCTAATTCGCTAAAATGCTGAAGTTATCCGTGATGAGACTCAAACATGCTACCTATAGTAGACCCACCCATCCAGCCTGGCCAACCACCCTCCATTTGTTATTGCCGTAGCCCTTTCCTGCAGTCAATGACCAAAAGCTCCACTTTGGCCTCATGGGTGGAATATTATTCCTATTTTTCATAATTTCATAATTAATTAAAGATGTTATTTGTTTTTATGTCAAACAGTTTTGTTATATTTTAGTATTCTGTGATGTATATAAAGTGTAATATAGGGATGCAAATACATTTCAACTCTATATCTGACAAGGTACAGGTGTCTTCTTTTTTTGAGCTCATAACCAATATATGAGGTAGTATACTTTTGTTTCAAAGTAGTTTTGTTTAAGACTACCAAGAATCACTCTGTGTGACCCTGATTTAGCCCACTGCAGTAAAAGGTTAATTAAGTAACCTTCTATCTTATGTAACCAAAAGTAACTTATCATAATAATTTGAGTGTCCTGGATTTACTTTTACTATGTTACGTCTAGTCTATGAGACCAGTCTGTGCAGTCAGAATGATTGCTCATTAGTCTGAAGGGGGGGTCCCTCGAGGCCCAGCGGTTCGAGTGTTAAAAGGGCTTTGATTCCCTAGTTCAGTAAGGAGGCTGGTTGGTTTATCTATTCAGCCTGTATTATAACACAATTATTTCCCCTTTGTATTTGTACCTCACATGACGTCTGGCAAAATGAGGAGGAAAAAGAGGCCATTTCATATTTCTGTTTTATTTCTCCTCCTGAGTGGAGAGGGTTCATTCTGCAGAAGGTCTTAACCTCTGGCATGTCTCAAGTGCTGGCCTGCATCCCAAATGGCACCCTATTCCCTATGTAGTCCACTACTTGCACTACTTTTGGTCAAAGTAGTGAACTACATAGTTAATAGGGTGCCATTTGGGACACAGTCCGGTGTTTATTTCATATGGCTGGTTATTACGGTGTGTAGACAGTGGGCCTGCTGCTAGCTGTGAGCTATGTGTTGAAGCAGACAGACAGGGAGACATACGGTGGTGGTGGTTATATGGTCGACTATCTGATCAACTCTGACATCACAGATCAGGGGCCACTGAACGAGGTGCAGACCACCTCTCAACAGACCAGACACACTACAGTAACCCTGCAGGCCTTGATGGTGTATTAAACCCTCTCAGGTCACAAGCTATGCCGGACATGTTCAATGTATTATACCACAGTTAAAGACTGTCCAGGAAGCCATATGAAGAGACTTAAGCCTGTGTCACAAGAAGCAATTTGGTCGCAATTTCTGTTGCAGATCCGAGTTGCAAGTGACATCATCTTTAGAAAATTTGCTGATACACAAAGCAATTCAAATGCAATTGAAATTGCATGCAACATCCAATCCTGTCAAACATCACAATGGTTTCATAAATTATGTGTACGTCTATTCCATAGACGTACACATTAATTATGACAACTTCCGGAGGGCGTCCTCCAACCTATCAGAGCTCTTGTAGCATGAACTGGCATGTTGTCCACCCAATCAAAGTATCAGAGAATTTATATTTTGTAGTACTGAAAGCATAAGCTACAGCTAGCTAGCAGTGCATAACATGTGGTGAGTAGTTGACTCAAAGATAGAGAAAGACAATAGTTTAACAGTTTTGAACAAATTAATTTGTTAAAAAATGAAGGAGAAGCAAGAGAGAGAGAAAGAAAGAAAGAGAGAGCTAGCTATATATCTTGTTGTATTTTTTCCACTTTCATTTTCAATTACTTAGCTAGTGAATGCAGCTAGCTAGTTTAGCCTACTCAAACACCCGGCTCAAACAAAGAGGGATGCTATGTTAGCTAGCTGGCTATGGCTATCATTTGTTTCCCCTTGCTCATCAACTTATCAAGGATATGTTTTGCATTGTTCTAAAGGCATTCTGCAACATATGTTTTTGTTTCCCTTACAATGAATGTGATTAGTAATAGCATTATAGTAAATAAAACAGTCCCGTAACAACTTAAAGTAAAACGTAAAGGAGAATGCATGCGATGAAATTATTAACATGAGCACCAATGATGATAAATGAGCATAACAAACTCATCATTACACTCTTGTTGATCTAAATTAAATCAACCTCTTCACCCTCCTTATCATTCAGGTAGGCCTAATTTAAATACGATTGTGAAGTAACGTGCACAACGTGCACCATTCATCCATTTGTCATTCATTCAGTGAGGAGAGAGAGAGAGACGCATTTGCGCCTGTCTGGGTACCAACATCCTACAGCACATTGTCTTGGTGGGTTAAGTTGGGAATAGGTGTGAAAAAAACAGGTACAAAGGCTCTAAATACTTTTCTGTTTGTGATTTCAAAATTCTGACAAATGAGCAATGGAAAAGTCAGAGAAGGAGCAGGGCATTGTTTTTTGGCCTATGACAGTTCTAGTGTTAAAATAGTTTTGCAGATGAGACCAAATGAGAAAAAAGCTGGGCAGATGAGACCAAGTGGGAAAAAAGCTGGGCAGATGAGATCAAGTGGGAAAAAAGCTGGGCAGATGAGATCAAGTGAATAACCTAATTTCTCTGCAGGGTCATGGAGTTGTGAAATGGCTTGTTTAGTGGAACACTTGCCTTTCAGCATCCCTGGAGAAAATGTATATTAGCTATGCTCAAGGCCCTGTGCGTGTGCGTGTGTGAGTGTTCAGTTTATGGGACTGCAACTCTGTCATCCAACTGCGCCTTTCTCTTGTTGATGTTTTTCCTCTCAGCACTACATATTAAATATGAAGTCATTGTTTTATTACCCTTGTTATTGGAATGTTTCGGCACACACACACTTCCATACAATAAAATCAGCCAATAAATATTCAGATGGCTTTCGAAACGTTGACAGCATATTCAGCTCCACTGATCCCAAGGCTCTCTTCCTCTTTCTCTTCTAAAGAGAAACTAGCCAACCAACATGTTAAACATTAATCATGTTTACAGCACTGTGAGTTTTAGGGTAAAAACAATCAGCATGCATACAGAAGCTATTCTCTCAAATAGACCTTTGATGCTACATAATCACGATGTTTCAGAGGTTGATATCCAGAGAGAGAAAGTCCTCCTGTAATGAGTATGATTTTAAAGAGCTTCACAGCAGACTGACCATACATAAAGCAGGGTACAGTTGGAGGATTTTAATTTGATCACTCTTTAGTTGCTGAGAATGTTCCTGCTCAGCAGGAAATGCAATCTTGTAGTGTATCCAAGGTTTAAAAAGGCTTCTAAAGTTTGTAATTTCCAAATTAAAATGTCAGACTTGATTTGCCCTAGTGAAAAAATGTGATATAAAAAGATCTGTCAAGTTCATTTGCAGGCTTGACAATCTTAAAGCCAGAAAATTTGCCTTCTAAATTGACTATTGCATCGCATTTGTGTGGTTGTTTGTGTTCAACTTCCATTTGGAGCTCATGTGTTTGCTTTGCATTGGTTGTGACAGGCAGGCTTCCTTAGATGGATCAATCCATCTGTTTTCTTTCTAAGAACCTCAATTAGTGGATATCTGTAATGTTCTGTGTAATCACTATTTAACACATTCAGATTTTGCAGTGATGGAGTGAAATGCTGAGGATCCTGAACAAGCATACTGTACTTATTTAAGGGTCTGACTGTGTCGAGTCTGACGGGTTTGTGGGCAGATTTCCAGGCTACTGTAGCTATCCAGCCAGACATGGATAACAGTCATTAAGTATAATTTAAGTTAGTGCAGTATTAAACAATGAGTTCAACAGTTAGACTAAGTGTAGTGGTGTTGAATGGGAGAGAGTGCTAGGGAGATTGTGTTGCTGATTGTTACCATTTAACAGATACAGAACATTAGTGTGAATGTCTACTGACTGTATTGCATTCCTCCCAGCCACAGTCCAAAAGGCATGAAACCAGGGCCACTAGCATGCTTGACACAAATCACTTCACTATCAGTAGTGATATTGGGATCAGGAGTTTTTCCTGGCCAAAATCAGGTGTTTTTACGAATAAACAAAGAAAAAACTGAAAATGTCCACAGATGGGGTCAACCAAGCTCTGACCAGCCTGCCCATGAGTAGTCTCTCTAGACGGACGGATTGCTTCCCGCAATGCACCAATCTTCCGGCATTTTGCTTATGGTCTGGGTTTCTGAGATTTCCCTGTGAACAAGTCCAATACAGGCAAACACGAGCAGCATCTACACACAGGTATACATAGGACCTCCCCCATGGCCACACTGTCACCTCGGAGCATCGGCTGTCCTCATAAGAGAACCCTATGAAGAACCTTTTTTGGTTTCAGGTGGAATCTTTTTGAGTTCCATGTATAACCCTTTCCACAGACAGATCTACACGCAACAGATCTACAGATCTAAATGCAACAACAAAACATGATTTGTTAAAAAATGATATATTAATATGTTTTTTGAAAACTATAATTTATTTGCGAGTATGATTGCTATACTTTTAATTTATTATTGTCGCAGCTTGTTTGCCATTAGCCAATCAGCATTCTCGACGAGTTCAGAGCACGTGAACTCGTTGTTCACAGTTTACAAGTAGTATTTTCCGAGTTTCCAACTTGTTATGAATGCAGGCAGCATTAACCTGAAACTGAGATGTGAATTAAAGTTGAAGACTCAGAAAATGACAATGATAAATACATAACTGCAAGGCAGTAAATTAATAGACAATAGGAGTCCTATGAAGCTCTATGGGGAGAAATGTGCTTTGGGAAAGTAGGCCATCTCCACCACACAGCTTAATCAAAATGTGACAAAGATAAAAGTGGTATACAAATAATAGAATATATCTAATCTCATTATGTTTAGCCATACTAACTCTGAAGACTGATTATCTTAAAACAGGGAATGGAACTCAGCCTCCATGCCTTTATGGAGCTCAGCAATGGAAGCTAAATATTGACTTTGTCAACAGCCAAACAAAACGGTGGCGTGTGTGTTCTGTGGGTTTGCTGAAGCCACTCTCTCATTCGGTTCTGTAGTGAGTGAGTCTTAGTGTCAACACCTCGTTAGTGTTAATTAGATGACAGACAAATAGGGAGAGAATGAACATCCAATATGAATACACTTGCTAATTGTTCTGAGTGACAAGAGGCGGAGGAGGCTGTGAGTTGTAACCAATGATTGTTTTATTGTTATCATGGAATTGTTTAACTGTTAACCAATCATGTTCAGTCAGAAGCCAAGGTGTTTCATTGGTCTCATTCATAGTGCCACATATACATGCTGTGGATTCTGAAATGATGTCATCCCTAAACCCACCAAGGTCTCATATCAACAACACAATAATCAGCATTGCAGAGCCCAATGTACACGTCAATCAGAGAAAATTCCAGTCCTTCTAGAGAAGACCATGTTATGTGTAGCAGTAAATCTCATTCCCCTCAACTACTCCTGTATAATTCTGATAGCCTAACTAATCACAGCCCAGCATGACATTTCCCCAGTACATGTTAGTGGTATTAGTCTTACAGCACCAGGCATATCCAGGGGCCTAGCATGGTGAGAGAGCCCTGTAAACCCATCTCTTCCTGGGCAAGAATAATGAGGTGTTAGGGCCCGCTGGCTGGGCTTGGCAGCACAGTTCCCCAACACAAGGGTTATGGATAGCGCACATGCACGCAAAAATAAACACACACACATATACACACACAGCTCCACAGCTCCCTAATGGAAGGGATGGTTATGGATAGCCGTATATAAGCCTGCCAGCAGGCAACCCCAGCAGCCAGCTTGCACCGTGGGCATTGATAGGACGATCAGTTAGCTCCAGATTCACAGCAGCTAATCACCCGAGAGTTTGTTGGCCGGCGACACCCAATCTTCCAAGGGTTGCCAGAGAGCTACACCATCCTCTTCCTGGCTCCTTGCTGTCGGTAGCCAACCATAAAGGAAATTTCTGACTCGCTATAGCCAATCATCACAGGGCTGGCTGGGACTAGCCTAATGTCAGAGAGCTGCTGCCTGGTTCCAGCCAATCTGGGATTTATCCTCCCATACAGATACCCGATTAGGGATGTTTAGGGAAATCAAGCAGGCTCAACAGGGCTGCCATGCCACTGTGGCACCACAGATTAAGACCGGGGATAGAAGAAAAACACATTGTGGTTTAGTCAACTGTGTGTGTGTGTGTGTGTGTGTGTGTGTGTGTGTGTGTGTGTGTGTGTGTGTGTGTGTGTGTGTGTGTGTGTGTGTGTGTGTGTGTGTGTGTGTGTGTGTGTGTGTGTGTGTGTGTGTGTGTGTGTGATGTCTAGTTTATAGATGTGTCAGCAGGCTCTGAACAGCCATATATAGTACCTCAGTAAAACAAGCATTCCTAATAATCACTACCCTGAGATTGTAGGCACTGTTAAATCAAATGGCCTAGCCTTAACAGCAATATATACTTACCACCCTGGACTCGTAAAGATCTACACTTTTATTCCTCTCATAATGGGGACGTAAGCTTGTATCGACCTAAGGAATAGTGTAATCCAATGTGGCACCGATGCAGTATACAATGTTAACAACACCTCTATAGTACCGTTTTAATGGCGCCATAACAGATAACCTAGATCTTTGTTATGTGAATATTCATGTGAAACAGATTGACTGAGCACCCATTTATCACATAATAAATCAAATAAAGAACTAAAATGTCATAAAGGACCAAAGAAAAACCTTCAAGGAGAAGGTTGATTGTCTCTGAAAATGTCCATTTGTTATGACCTAATGACCAGCAAGGAAACCATTGTTTGGTGCTCTTGACTGTGGTCATGGTGTTGAAATGTTGCATTTTAGTTCTGCACAATAAGCCAGCTGTAATAGTGACATTCGCTCAGTGCAAACAGAAATTGGACATTTCTGAAGTGTGTATTCATGCTTGAAAGATTGCGATACTGTAACGGGCGTCGTATAGAGGGGACCAAGGCGCAGCGTGTTGAGTGGTCATATTTAAGTTTAATGAAATGAAACACTTAGACAAAGAAACAAAACGACAGCCAACAGTTCTGGCAGGTTACCTAAACTAAACAGAAAACAACTACCCACGAAAACCAAGTGGGAAAAAAGCTGCCTAAGTATGGCTTCCAATCAGAGACAACGATAGACAGCTGCCTCTGATTGGAAACCATACCCGGCCAAAACATAGAACCAAAACACATAGAATGCCCACCCCTATCACACCCTGACCTAAATAAACAGAGAAAAAACAGCTCTCTTAAGTCAGAGCGTGACAGATACGCGTGGGCATTTGTGTGTCTGTGCGTGCACGCATGTCTGTGTGTCCCATCCTGACCAGCAGAGGGAGTAATTGTATTAGTTTTGGTCAGGACGTGGCAGAGGGTTTGTGTTTTGTATGTATTTCTACGTTCTGTCTAGTTTAATTTTTCTATGTTTAGGTTTGGGTGTTGGACTCTCAATTGGAGGCAGGTGTTTCTAGTTGCCTCTGATTGAGAGTCCTATATATAGGTGTGTGTTTGGTATGGGTTTTTGTGGGTAGTTGATTTTGCACTGCGGTATTTCGCACTGCGAGTGACTGTATAGCCTGTGAAACTGTCACTAGTCGTTCGTTGTTTTCTTGTTTTCAAGTGTTCACATTTATTTAATAAATTAAGATGATGAGCACGCAACCCGCTGCGTATTGGTCCACTTTCTCTGACAGTGACTTCAACATATCGTCAGAAGACGAGGATCGTGACACTGTGGCATCGTGATCAAAGAAGTCTACTCTCTGCTGGATGCCACACACCCTCTACAAGACTACTTCCAGTGCCCCTACCTCTGCTTCTCTCTCTTCTCTGTTGAGGCCTAGTTGTCCCCCCTGTCCTAGCAACTCTAGATGAACTGGCTGTGAGGGGAGTGGAGCCAGGGCCTGCAGTGGGGTTAGTGGAAGAGGAGTGAGGCCTTTGTGGAGTGATAGAGCTTGAACCATCAGTAGAGACAGCATTAGCGACAGCAGTGTGGGTTGTGGATCTCGCCGGGGAGGGTGAAGATCTTGACCGGAGGGGCGCTTGGTGGGGGATGGTTTGCTCCCAAACATTATCCTCCTCTCTGTGGGAATACAATAAAGGAATATAAAGGGACCAATATTTCTGTGAGATACACATCGTTAAAGTTGACTAATTTTAATGTGCAATATGTGACTCACCACCTGTATTCGGTCCTATGTAGCAAAATTGGAAATAGTTCGTTTTTTACATTGGCTAAAAGTAGAGACTCAGAGCTAGAAACTGGTATATCATACATTGAAGTTGAGGAACAATGGGAAAGTAATTCTACTTTGAACATTGATAAATTTGTAACCCCACTTTTGAGTAAATATCCCTTGAATGTTTTGGTACACCTACTGGAGAGCTCTTCTTTGTCTACACCCATTCAGCATCGTTCACATCCTCTTAAACTTTAGCCCCACCCAGCTCTTAAAGGATTCACATGTGAGGCCATGTGCTAAACAGAGTGAGTAGCGTAGTAAACAACCAAAGATTTCAAGATTAAAGATGGTAAAATTAGTCACCTACAATAAGGAAAAACTCCAGTTAAAAATACACTTTATCTAGTCCTTGGCCTATGTCCTAATCTGACTTTGGTGCAGGTCATGTTGTTCTTCACATTACCGTCTCTGGTAAACAAACACTATATCAAATGCAATCAAAGATGATTTGTCACATGCACAGGATACAGAAGGTATAAATGGTACTGTGAAATGGTTACTTGCAAATTTGCAGTGGCAATATCAAAAACAGAACATGTCCAGATAAAAATATTTTATAAATATTAGATGATGCTTACCCAGACACACTTTTCTAAATTGATGGGTCATGTGAAATAAATGCTATAACCCCCAGCCACATCTAGCTAAGTGGATGAGTCACTAGTTTCTAGACATGTACACATGTTCATTAAATACAATTCACAGCCGTAATCACCCACAGACACACCTAGCTAACTTGAATCTGTGGAGTCTTTTGTTTAGACATGTAGCTAGCTAGCTAAACAATTAACCGGCATAGTCCAAACTCATATTAATACCAATACAAATGTTCATAGGTGTAGTATAGCTAACAATATGCAGTAACTTGCAATGAAAACTATTCTCTAACAAAATTTGAAACTTATAATATCTGAAAATGTAGCTAGACTCTTAATCGTATACATGGATGAACTTTCACAGTAGACTGGAACCATTTAACTCCGTTTTGTTTGTACCTACATCTTGTTTGGCCAGCGTTGTGTCAAGTCTCTCCAGTTCATAATGATCGTGGCGTGTGCAGAAAGTAGCCCATCACAACCTTTTCCAACTGATCTTTCAATAGCGTCTGCTAAATTCAGGGTATTAATGTTGTTGAGAAAATTAGCAAAACGTTTGTAGTTCTCGATGGCTAATGTTATATCTTACAAAAAAGCAGCGGTAGAAAGGATTATCAACACATACTGAGCAGCTCATGTCACAGACAGAAGCATTCTACATGGCAGACCAATCCAAACGCATCTCCCGGCATGTCCAGCCCATCCACTTCCTCAGCCTATCATGGCTACCGGGTAGGTTCCTGTCTTTTTCCATGGCTAAACCAACAAGGTTCGTAATTGAACAATTTTATTGGTATTTACAGATGGAATACAAGTTTGTTATTAAGGCAAGTTCATTTCTGAAAGTTCACATGTCCCAGAAAGCATTTCTGCCAAAAAATGCATTTTGATAATTAAAAAAATAAGTTCAAGTGAAGTAGTGACATGCGACATACACCTAGCTTCCTGCAACAGGCACAAACTAAATGATAACACTCAGCCTAAACGTTGTTACTAATTCCCTGCTGGTGACTTTTAGAACACCATCTCACAGCCCTCTCTCAGAGACAAACTATGTTAATGTCTGACTCCTTCATAGCAAGCCAGGGGGATTGTAAACTGGCCCTTCACAACTGGCCAGGTGAGAGAGGTGAGGTCACCTCTGTCCACAAAGCATCGCAGAGTTGGAGTGCTGATCTAGGAGCAGTTTTGCTTTTTAGATTATAATAAATAAGTTTATTTGTGCACTGTCTGTAGAGTGTGAGGTGTGTAACACACCCACAATGCAAACAGTGGGACACATAAGAGACAAAGGAGTAATGGCCACAAGAGTTTGATGGCCACCCAGTCAGGTTGTAGGCAGAAATTTGTTGGTGAGTTGTCCTGCAGAAATGTGAATGGGCCAAATTGCTGCAATGTAAAAGCAATATACTAGCCTATACAATGTAGACAGTTGGACACAGGTAGCCTACCTTTAGAGACAAAGTAACAATGGCCATGAGAATATAGTGGCCTCTCCAAAGTTACACAGACTATATCCAACTTTTACCAGCAAACTAATGTGAAATAGTGCCTTCGGAAAGTATTAAGACTTATTGTTCTTATTCTATAATTGATTTAATAGTTATTATTTCCCAAGATGGCGTAGCAGTCAGACGTCTTAGTCCTTCGTCTTGTCCCATGTGTATATATATATTTACATATTTTCTTCGCATATCTTTTTATATACACTGCTCAAAAAAATAAAGGGAACACTTAAACAACACAATGTAACTCCAAGTCAATCACACTTCTGTGAAATCAAACTGTCCACTTAGGAAGCAACACTGATTGACAATACATTTCACATGCTGTTGTGCAAATGGAATAGACAACAGGTGGAAATTATAGGCAATTAGCAAGACACCCCCAATAAAGGAGTGGTTTGGCAGGTGGTGACCACAGACCACTTCTCAGTTCCTATGCTTCCTGGCTGATGTTTTGGTCACTTTTGAATGCTGGCGGTGCTTTCACTCTAGTGGTAGCATGAGACGGAGTCTACAACCCACACAAGTGGCTCAGGTAGTGCAGCTCATCCAGGATGGCACATCAATGCGAGCTGTGGCAAGAAGGTTTGCTGTGTCTGTCAGCGTAGTGTCCAGAGCATGGAGGCGCTACCAGGAGACAGGCCAGTACATCAGGAGATGTGGAGGAGACCGTAGGAGGGCAACAACCCAGCAGCAGGACCGCTACCTCCGCCTTTGTGCAAGGAGGAGCAGGAGGAGCACTGCCAGAGCCCTGCAAAATGACCTCCAGCAGGCCACAAATGTGCATGTGTCTGCTCAAACGGTCAGAAACAGACTCCATGAGGGTGGTATGAGGGCCCGACGTCCACAGGTGGGGGTTGAGCTTACAGCCCAACACCGTGCAGGACGTTTGGCATTTGCCAGAGAACACCAAGATTGGCAAATTCGCCACTGGCGCCCTGTGCTCTTCACAGATGAAGCAGGTTCACACTGAGCACATGTGACAGACGTGACAGAGTCTGGAGACGCCGTGGAGAACGTTCTGCTGCCTGCAACATCCTCCAGCATGACCGGTTTGGCGGTGGGTCAGTCATGGTGTGGGGTGGCATTTCTTTGGGGGGCCGCACAGCCCTCCATCTGCTTGCCAGAGGTAGCCTGACTGCCATTAGGTACCGAGATGAGATCCTCAGACCCCTTGTGAGACCATATGCTGGTGCAGTTGGCCCTGGGTTCCTCTTAATGCAAGACAATGCTAGACCTCATGTGGCTGGAGTGTGTCAGCAGTTCCTGCAAGAGGAAGGCATTGATGCTATGGACTGGCCCGCCCGTTCCCCAGACCTGAATCCAATTGAGCACATCTGGGACATCATGTCTAGCTCCATCCACCAACGCCACGTTGCACCACAGACTGTCCAGGAGTTAGTCCAGGTCTGGGAGGAGATCCCTCAGGAGACCATCCGCCACCTCATCAGGAGCATGCCCAGGCGTTGTAGGGAGGTCATACAGGCACGTGGAGGCCACACACACTACTGAGCCTCATTTTGACTTGTTTTAAGGACATTACATCAAAGTTGGATCAGCCTGTAGTGTGGTTTTCCACTTTAATTTTGAGTGTGACTCCAAATCCAGACCTCCATGGGTTGATAAATTGGATTTCCATTGATTATTTTTGTGTGATTTTGTTGTCAGCACATTCAACTATGTAAAGAAAAAAGTATTTAAAAAGATTATTTCATTCATTCAGATCTAGGATGTGTAAGTTTAGTGTTCCCTTTATTTTTTTGAGCAGTGTATTTTTTTTCTAAAAACTGAAACTGAAAACACTCTCCTCCAACTCGCCTCACCAATTTAAAAAAAAGAAGAAGTCTTATTTACCTCAAATCTGAAATCCACAACAGAAGCTAGCCAGAGGTTAGCCAGAGGTTGGCCAGTTCACCGGCTAACATTGGAGTTCAGCTAGCCACGGTTAGCGGTCATCAGCTATCTGTTAGCTCGAAAAGCTATCGCCAGTTTTGTACAGCGCGACTCAGACCAGAGCATACGGACCTATTTTCTCTCCATGTCCCCGGATTTCTACCGCAGGCTCTGGACATCTACACCTGGATCTTGCAACTAGCTAGCTGCTACCCGAGTGACTATTGGCTAACGTCGGTCCCGGAGCTAACATCAATTATTCCGGAGCTAGCCAGCTGAAGAGCTCCATCAGCCACTCCTGGGCTACAATCACCTATCCGGACCCATTTTACTGCCGATGCGGAGCCCCATCGGGACTTCACGACTGGACTACCGACATTATCTGCCCGAGGGAGTTATCCAACTGGCCCCTCCGTTGCGACGTAACCTGAACGCCCATCTGCGGCCTGCTAATCGTTAGCTGTCTTATCGGCTGCTATTTGAATAGGTCTATCGGACAATTTTCTTGGGCCACTATAACTATAACTATTTTGCCAATTGGACTGGTCCCCCCTACCACACTGAACCCCACTAATCTACAGACGGAAACGCACAAGGTGGCTAAATACAGACCTCCATCTTCTGCCAGCTTGCTACCTATGATCGGGCTAGCTGTCTGAATCTCACGAGACCCTTATGATCACTCAGCTAAGCATGCCTCTCCTTAATGTCAATATGCCTTGTCCATTGCAGTTCTTGTTAGTGTTTATTGGCTTATTTCACTGTAGAGCCTCTAGCCCTGCTCATTATACCTTATCCAACCTTTCAGTTCCACCACCTACACATGCTATGACATCTTCTGGTTTCAATGATGTTTCTAGAGACAATATCTCTCTTATCATCACTCAATGCCTAGGTTTACCTCCACTGTATTCACATCCTACCATTCCTTTGTCTGTACATTATACCTTGAAGCTATTTTATCGCCCCCAGAAACCTGCTCCTTTAACTCTCTATTCTGGACGTCATAGACCACCAATTCTCATAGCTTTTAGCAGTACCCTTACCCTGCTCCTCCTCTGTTCCTCTGGTGATGTAGAGGTGAATCCAGGCCCTGCAGTGCCTAGCTACACTCCTATTCCCCAGGCGCTCTCTTTTGATGACTTCTGTAACCGTAATAGCGTGTGCTTTAGCACACTCTGCCAACCCGGATGTCCTAGCCGTGTCTGAATCCTGGTTTAGGAAGTCCACTAAAAACTCTGAAATCTTCATCCCTAACTACATCATTTTCAGACAAGATAGAACGGCCAAAGGGGGCGGTGTTGCAATCTACTGCAGAGATAGCCTGCAGAGTTCTGTCCTACTATCCAGGTCTGTACCCAAACAATTTGAACTTCTACTTTTAAAAATCCATCTCTCCAAAAACGTCTCTCACCGTTGCTGCCTACTATAGACCCCCCTCTGCCCCCAGCTGTGCTCTGGACACCATATGTGAACTGATTGCCCCCCATCTATCTTCAGAGCTCATGCTGCTAGGTGACCTAAACTGGAACATGCTTAACACCCCAGCCATCCTACAATCTAAGCTTGATGCTCTCAATCTCACACAAATTATCAATGAACCTACCAGGTACCACCCCAAAGCCGTAAACACGGGCACCCTCATAGATATCATCCTCACCAACTAGCCCTCTAAATACACCTCTGCTGTTTTCAACCAAGATCTCAGCGATCACTGCCTCATTGCCTGCATCCGTAATGGGTCAGCGGTCAAACGACCTCCACTCATCACTGTCAAACGCTCCCTGAAACATTTCAGCAAGCAAGCCTTTCTAATCGACCTAGAATCCTGGAAGGATATTGACCTCATCCCGTCAGTAGAGGATGCCTGTTTTTTTTTTAAATGCCTTCCTCACCATCTTAAATAAGCATGTCCCATTCAAGAAATTTAGAACCAGGAACAGTTATAGCCCTTGGTTCTCTCCAGATCTGACTGCCCTTAACCAACACAAAAACATCCTGTGGCGTTCTGCATTAGCATCGAACAGCCCCCGTGATATGCAACTTTTCAGGGAAGTTAGAAACCAACATACACAGGCAGTTAGAAAAGCCAAGGCTAGCTTTTTCAAGCAGAAATTTGGTTCCTGCAACACAAACTCAAAAAAGTTCTGGGACACTGTAAAGTGCACTGAGGATAGGAAACTCTGTTACCTCCGATAAATCCACTATAATTGAGAATTTCAATAAGCATTTTTCTACGGCTGGCCATGCTTTCCACCTGGCTACCACTACCGCGGTCAATAGCACTCGCCCAAGCCTTCCACATTTCTCCTTCTCCCAAATCCAGTCAGCTGATGTTCTGAAAGAGCTGCAAAATCTGGACCCCTACAAATCAGCGGGGCTAGACAATCTGGACCCTTTCTTTCTAAAATTATCTGCCGAAATTGTTGCAACCCCTATTACTAGCCTGTTCAACCTTTCTTTTCTGTCGTCTGAGATTCCAAAAGATTGGAAAGCAGCTGCTGTCATCCCCCTCTTCAAAGGAGGGGACACTCTTGACCCAAACTGCTACAGACCTATATCTATCCTACCCTGCCTTTCTAAGGTCTTCGAAAGCCAAGTCACCAAAGAAATTACCGACCATTTCGAATCCCACCGCACCTTCTCCGCTATGCAATCTGGTTTCAGAGCTGGTCATGGGTGCACCTCAGCCACGCTCAAGGTCCTAAACGATATCGTAACCGCCATCGATAAGAAACAATACTGTGCTGCCATATTCATTGACCTGGCCAAGGCTTTCGACTCTGTCAATCATCACATCCTCATCGGCAGACTCAATAGCCTTGGTTTCTCAAATGATTGCCTCACCTGGTTCACCAACTACTTCTCTGATAGAGTTCAATGTGTCAAATCGGAGGGCCTGTTGTCCGGCCCTCTGGTAGTCTCTATGGGGTGCCACAGGGTTCAATTCTTGGGCCAACTCTTTTCTCTGTATACATCAATGATGTCGCTCTTGATGCTGGTGAGTCTCTGATCCACCTCTACGCAGACGACACCATTCTGTATACTTCTGGCCCTTCTTTGGACACTGTGTTAACAACCCTCCAGATGAGCTTCAATGCCATACAACTCTCCTTCCGTAGCCTCCAACTGCTCTTAAATACAAGTAAAACTAAATGCATACTCTTCAACCGATCCCTGCCCACACCTCCCCGCCCATCCAGCATCACTACTCTGGACGGTCCTTACTTAGAATATGTGGACAACTACAAATACCCAGGTGTCTGGTTAGACTGTAAGCTCTCCTTCCAGACTCACATCAAACATCTCCAATCTAAAGTTAAATCTAGAATTGGCTTCCTATTTCGCAACAAAGCATCCTTCACTCATGCTGCCAAACATACCCTCGTAAAACTGACCATCCTACCGATCCTCGACTTCGGCGATGTCATTGACAAAATAGCCTCCAATACCCTACTCAATAAACTGGATGCAGTCTATCACAGTGCCATCCGTTTTGTCACCAAAGCCTCATATACTACCCACCACTGCGACCTGTATGCTCTCGTTGGCTGGCCCTCGCTTCATACTCGTCGCCAAACCCACTGGCTCCAGGTCATCTACAAGACCCTGCTAGGTAAAGTCCCCCCTTATCTCAGCTCACTGGTCACCATAGCAGCACCCACTTGTAGCACGCGCTCCAGCAGATATATCTCTCTGGTCACCCCCAAAGCCAATTCCTCCTTTAGCCGTCTCTCCTTCCAGTTCTCCGCTGCCAATGACTGGAATGAACTACAAAAATCTCTGAAACTGGAAACAGCCTCACTAGCTTTAAGCACCAGCTGTCAGAGCAGCTCACAGATCACTGCACCTGTACATAGCCCATCTATAATTTAGCCCAAACAACTACCTCTTCCCCTACTGTATTTATTTATTTAGCTCCTTTGCACCCCATTATTTCTATTTCTACTTTGCACTGTCTTCCACTACAAATCTACCATTCCAGTGTTTTACTTGCTATATTGGCCACCATGGCCTTTTTTGCCTTTACCTCCCTTATCTCACCTCATTTGCTCACATTGTATATAGACTTATTTTTCTACTGTATTATTGACTGTATGTTTGTTTTACTCCGTGTGTAACTCTGTGTTGTTGTATGTGTTGAACTGCTTTGCTTTATCTGGCCAGGTCGCAATTGTAAATGAGAACTTGTTCTCAACTTGCCTACATGTGCCTGGTTAAATAATGGTGAAATAAAATAAATAAAAATTGTTCTTATTCTATAATTGATTTTATAGTTTTTCCTTGTGAATCTACACACAATACCCCATAATGGCTAAGCAAAAAGAGGTTTGTAGAAATTTTAGCAAAAAAAAGAAAAAATACAAAACTGAAATATCACATTTACATAGGTATTTAGACCCTTTACTCAAATCAAATCAAATGTATTTGTCACATACACATGGTTAGCAGGTGTTAATGCAAGTGTAGCGAAATGCTTGTGCTTCTAGTTCCGACCATGCAGTAATATCTAAGAAGTAATATAACCTAACAATTTCACAACAACTACCTTATACACACAAGTGTAAAGGAATGAATACGAATATGTACATAAAAATATATAAATGAGTGATGGCCGAACGGCATAGGTAAGATGCAGTAGATGGTATAGAGTACAGTATATACATATGAGATCAGCAATGTAGGGTATGAGAACATTATATAAAGTGGCATTGTTTAAAGTGGCTAGTGATACATTACATCAAGATGGCAAGATGCAGTAGATGGTATAGAGTACAGTATATACATATGAGATGAGCAATGTAGGGTATGAGAACATTATATAAAGTGGCATTGTTTAAAGTGGCTAGTGATACATTTAATTACATCAGATGGCAAAATGCAGTAGATGGTATAGCGTACAGTATATACATAAGAGATGAGTAATGTAGGGTAAGTAAACATTATATAATATAAAGTGGCTAGTGATAAATTGATTACATACATTTTACCATTATTAAAGTGGGTGGAGTTGAGTCAGTATGTTGGCAGCAGCCACTCAATGTTAGTGATGGCTGTTTAACAGTCTGATGGCCTTGAGATAGAAGCTGTTTTTCAGTCTCTCGGTCCCCGCTTTGATGCACCTGTACTAAGCTCGCCTTCTGGATGATAGCGGGGTGAACAGGAAGTGGCTCGGGTGGTTGTCCTTGATGATCTTTTGGCCTTCCTGTGACATCGGGTGCTGTAGGTGTCCTGGAGGGCAGGTAGTTTGCACCCGGTGATGCGTTGTGCAGACCGGACCACCCTCTGGAGAGCCTTGCGGTTATGGGCGGAGCAGCTGCCGTACCAGGCGGTGATACAGCCCGACAGGATACTCTCGATTGTGCATCTGTAAAAGTTTGTGAGTGTTTTTGGTGACAAGCCGAATTTCTTCAGCCTCCTGAGGTTGAAGAGGCGCTGCTGTGCCTTCTTCACCACGCTGTCTGTGTGGACCATTTCAGTTTGTCCATGATGTGTACGCCGAGGAACTTAAAACTCTCCACCCTCTCCACTACTGTCCCGTCAATGTAGACAGGGGGCTGCTCCCTCTGCTGTTTCCTGAAGTCCACGATCATCTCCTTTGTTTTGTTGACATTGAGTGTGAGGTTATTTTCCTGACACCACACTCCGAGGGCCCTCACCTCCTCCCTGTAGGCCATCTCATCATTGTTGGTAATCAAGCCTACCACTGTAGTGTCGTCTGCAAACTTGATGATTGAGTTGGAGGCGTGCATGGCCCCGCAGTCATGGGTGAACAGGGAGTACAGTAGAGGGCTGAGAACGCACCCTTGTGGGGATCCAGTGTTGAGGATCAGCGGGGTGGAGATGTTGTTACCTACCCTCACCACCTGGGGGCGGCCCGTCAGGAAGTCCAGGAACCAGTTGCACAGGGCGGGGTACACAGGGTACTATGGTGTTAAATGCTGAGCTGTAATCGATGAACAGCATTCTTACATAGGTATTCCTCTTGTCCAGATGGGTTAGGGCAGTGTGCAGTGTGATGGCGATTGCGTTGTCTGTGGACCTATTGTGGTGGTAAGCAAATTGGAGTGGGTCTAGGGTGTCAGGTAGGGTGGAGGTGATATGGTCCTTGACTAGTCTCTCAAAGCACTTCATGATGACGGAACTGAGTGCTGCAGGGCGGTAGTCATTTAACTCAGTTACCTTAGCTTTCTTGGGAACAGGAACAATGGTGGCCCTCTTGAGGCATGTGGGGACAGCAGACTGGGATAAGGGTTGATTGAATATGTCTGTAAACACACCAGCCAGCTGGTCTGCGCATGCTCTGAGGACGCGGCCGGGGATGCCGTCTGGGCCTGCAGCCTTGCGAGGGTTAACACGTTTAAATGTTTTACTTACATTGGCTGCAGTGAAGGAGAGCCCACAGGTTTTGGTAGCGGGTCGTGTCAGTGGCTCTGTATTGTCCTCAAAGCGAGCAAAAAGTCCTTTGTTGAAGCATCTTTGGCAGCAATTACAGCCTTGAGTCTTCTTGGGTATGACGCTACAAGCTTGGCACATCGGTATTTGGGGAGTTTATCCCATTCTTCTCTGCAGATCCTCTCAAGCTCTATCAGGTTGGATGGGAAGCATTGCTGCACAGCTATTTTCAGGTCTCTCCAGAGATGTTTTATCGGGTTCAAGTCCGGGCTCTGGCTGGGCCACTCAAGGACATTCAGAGACTTGTCCCGAAGCCACTCCTGCGTTGTCTTGGCTCGTTGTCCTGTTGGAAGGTGAACGTTCACCCCAATCTGAGGTCCTGAGTGCTCTGGAGCAGGTTTTCATCAAGGATCTCTCTGTACTTTCCTCCGTTAATCTTTGCCTTGATCCTGACTTGTCTCCCAGTCCCTGCTGCTGAAAAAAAAAAACAAAGCATGATGCTGCCACCACGCTTCACCGTAGGGATGATGGCAAGGTTTCCTCCAGACGTGACACTTGTCATTCAGTCCAAGGAGTTCAATCTTGGTTTCATCAATCGAGAATATGGTTTCTCATGGTCTGAGAGTCTTTAGGTGCCTTTTTGGCAAACTCCAAGCGGGCTGTCATGTGCCTTTTATTGAGAAGTGGCTTCTGTTTGGCCACTCTACCATAAAGGACTGATTGGTGGAGTGCTGCTGCAGAGATGCTTGTCCTTCTGGAAGGTTTTGTCTCATCTCCACAGAAGAACTCTAGAGCTCTGTCAGGATGACCATCGGGTTCTTGGTCACCTCCCTGACCAAGTCCCTTGTCTCCCGTTGCTCAGTTTGGCCGGAAGAGTCTTGGTGGTTCCACTCTTCTTCCATTGAAGAATGATGGAGGTCACTGTGTTCCTGGGGACCTTCAATGATACAGAAATGTTTGGGTACCCTTCCCCAGATCTGAGCCTCGACACAATCCTGTCTCGGAGGTCTATGGACAATTCATTCGATCTCATGGCTTGGTTTTTGCTCTGACATGCTGTGTCAACTGTGGGACCTTATATAGACAGGTGTGTGCCTTTCCAAATCATGTCCAATCAATTGAATTTATCACAGGTGGACTCAAATCAAGTTGTAGAAACATCTCAAGGATGATCAATGGAAACATCATCAACCTGAGATAATTTTCAAGTCTCATAGCAAAATGTCTGAATACTTTTTATTTGCTTTTTTTTTATAAAACAAATGTTTCGCTTTGTCATTATGGGGTATTGTGTGTAGATTGCTGAGGATTTCCTGTAAATTAATCAATTTTATAACAAGGTTATAACAGCAAAATGTGAAAAAAGTCAAGGGATCTGAATACTTTACGAAGGCACTGTATGTACAATATGTAACCACTGGAATGAAATACAGGATATAGGCTACACAGGACAGAACAACGCTACACTGTAAATACTAAACAAAAAGAAGCAGACCACAACTTTATACAAAAATACTAAATACATATAGTAAACTATAGAAAGTTATACAAAACAATAAAACGGAATCCAATCCTTCTAGAAAACATTATTTTCTGCACGAGTCATCTTGGTCCAGGTCGCTTCCAGCATCTGTGTCTGACTCAATAAGAATTTCCTCCAAAACCTATTTGTCGTGATTCCTGGCTTTTGTCATTTCTTACCCCCCCTGTTGGGTAGTTTTTCACTTTCTCTTTACACCCTTGATAAGCCATTTTTATGCCAAAGTGATGAAAGAATCCATTCAAAATACTATGCTGCGCTCTGTGCATTCTGAGTGCATCCTTTCACAATGCCGGTAGCATAACCCAAAAGAGCTACTCAAGTCCTTCCTACAAGTCCCACCAAGGTCATCTGATATGACTGTAAAGCTTATCTTATTGGCTACATGACTGTCCATCTTTCATTTTACCCACTCCCCAATGTAACGCTATACTGTACCACAGGTCGAAAGATAAAAACACCACACTTTTTGTGCGCAAAGATGTAGTCAATGGGTGGACATTTGATGTTCTAATTCAGCCATACATTATCGGAGAAAATTGACAACAGGCTGCTTTTGTTCATATGAACCTAATGATTCATTTGACACCCCATGTTGCTCTATCTCAAACACAGACCAAATTGAAGCTAACCTTGTTTGTTGTTTAATGAAAACAACATTTTCTGGGCTGTGAATCAATAATGGTAGGTCACAGACCAACAAATAACATGTCAGTTTCATCTGTAGAGTCTTCGCTTTCACCACATATCAAGTTGTTCAAGATTTATATAATTTTAGCTTCTCCACACTAACACATCTTGAAATGGGCTTGTGGGTGTTACCTGCCCTTTTATGGTCGTATGCCCATATATGTTACTAAGGCGCACCAAAGATTGTATGGTACGGCTGGAAAGCCAAGCTCCCCAGCATTCAGGAGACACCCTGTATTCATGGATAACGGTTACCGTTCTCATGTCAGAAGACATTGAATAAAGCATTTACATTTAAGTGCTTCAGACAAATCAGGTCTGAAATTGAACAGTGGACATTTTAGAAGCCTTTTTAAACATTGAATACACTACAAGTTTGCAACAACAGGGTGATCAAATTTAGATCCTACATCTGTAGATACAGTACATAGATAATCAATACTGATGTAAGGATGCAGTCCATACAGACAGGTTATTTACAATAACAGGAGTGCTTTTGAGCGCATTAACAGGTGTGGAAGATGCCTGCTGGTGACTTCTGCTGATGCACGGTGATCAGCTTAAGTCAGGCAAGGTTTACTTGATGACAGTGATGTAGTAGTGTATGAATGTGCTGAACAGGCAACCCAATGCTGTGTCATTCACATGAGTCAGTGTATTTCTGTTGTTACCGTGTATGCACACACACAAGCAAATTCCAACAATGCAGGGTGTACAAAATAGAAAATACAAAAGAGATTACCCTTGCACTGTTAGACGCTCCTAGACTTTTAATGTAACAGTGTTTCATCCAAACAGTGGATCAAATGTGTTTTTCCCCTTATTATTTATGTATGTTGTTCATCTATAATGAGACTACATCAGGTGTTGTTTTAGAATACATCCAAACTTGAAACCTGAATCATAAGGCTGTTGTTGCTGTGCTCTTCTATGATGTCATTGCACACTGTTATCATCTTTCCCCTGATTTAACAGTCTCTAGTTGTGACATCAGCAGACCACTTTCACAGTGGTGGTCCTGTTTCCTGGGCCTGGCTGCTTCCACAGTGGTGGTCCTGTTTCCTGGGCCTGGCTGCTTCCACAGTGGTGGTCCTGTTTCCTGGGCCTGGCTGCTTCCACAGTGGTGGTCCTGTTTCCTGGGCCTGGCTGCTTCCACAGAGGTGGTCCTGTTTCCTGGGCCTGGCTGCTTCCACAGTGGTGGTCCTGTTTCCTGGGCCTGGCTGCTTCCACAGAGGTGGTCCTGGTTCTTAGGCCTGGCTGCCTCCTGACAATGGCTCTGGGTGGGATAACAGATACAAAGAGAAACTAGGCATTGTATACTGATATTGTTCCTGTGTGCACAGGATTGCTCTCTCGCTCTGAGACATACACACACGATAAGAAGCCCAGCAGGGCCAGGAAGCTAGCACAACATGGTTAATAGCCTTGAGGGGCTGGTCTGAAGACACTAAGCTCAGCATCAACAAGCCCCAGCTGTTTGGTCTTTTTTCACATTCATTGGTTTGTCAAATGTAGTCTTTGTCCCTACCAAGAACCCCCTCTGTCTCTCTCTGTGCCTCTCTGTCTCTGCTAGACCAGGGCCATGGTGACAGGCCTGCTTTAGCAAAATCTCATTTAATCACTCCATTGTGTATGGATAAAGCTGTCTCTGTCTCCCCTCAGTGGGATAGGTACAGGGAGGGCCAGGCTATCTGTCCGATGGGACCCCTGCTCCTCCTGATCCTCCTGCTCCTCCTATTCCTCCGGCTCCTCCTGTTCCTTCCCCTGTTCCTCCTACTCCTCCTGTTCCTACTACTCCTCCTGTTGCTCCTGCTCCTCCTACTCCTCCTGTCCCTCCTGTTCCTCCTGTTCCTCCTCTTGCTCCTCCTACTCCTCCTCCTGTTCCTCCTATTCCTCCTGTTGCTCCTGTTCCTTCTCCTGCTCCTCCTACTCCTCCTCCTGTTCCTCATACTCATCATGTTCCCCCTGTTCCTCCTACTCCTCCTTTTCCTGCTGTTCCTCCTACTACTCTTGCTTCTCCTGTTCCTACTACTTTTGCTCCTCCAGTTCCTCCTTCTACTCCTGCTCCTCCTGTTCCTCCTACTACTCCTGCTCCTCCTACTCCTCCTGTTCCTCCTTCTACTCCTGCTCCTCCTGTTCCTCCTACTCCTGCTCCTCCTACTCCTCCTGTTCCTCCTACTCCACCTGTCCCTCCTACCCCTACTCCTTCTACTCCTCCTGTTCCTTCTGCTCCTCCTGTTCCCCCTGTTCCTCCTGCTCATCCTTTTCCTCCTGCTCATCTTTTTCCTCCTTTTCCTTCTGTTCCTTCTACTCCTCCTACTCATCATTTTCCTGCCTTTCCTGCTGTTCCTCCTACTACTCCTGCTCCTCCTATTCCTCTTGCTCCACCTGTTCCTACAACTCTTGCTCCTTCTGTTCCTCCTTCTACTCCTGCTCCTCCTGTTCCTCCTACTACTCCTGCTCCTCCTATTCCTCTTGCTCCACCTGTTCCTACAACTCTTGCTCCTTCTGTTCCTCCTTCTACTCCTGCTCCTCCTGTTCCTCCTACTCCTCCTGCTCATCATTTCCCTCCTTTTCCTCCTGTTCCTCCTGCTCATCATTTTCCTCCTGTTCCTCCTGTTCCTCCTACTGCTCTTGCTCCACCTGCTCCTCCTACTCCTCATGTTCCTCCTACTCCTGTTCCTCCTGCTCCTCCTGTTCCTCCTACTCCACCTGTCCCTCCTGCTCCTACTCCTCCTGTCCCTCCTACTTCTGCTGTTCCCCATGTTCCTCCTACTCCTTCTGTTCCCCCTGTTCCTGCTACTGATCCTGTTCCTCCTACTCCCCCTGCTCCCAGCCCGCTTCCATTTATAGCACCACACCACAGGGGACTGAGTGTGTGTGTGTGTGTGTGTGTGTGTGTGGGGGAATTCTGATATAACAACCTGAGAGAAACACAGCTTACCCTAAATACTAGAGGAGTTAGCCTCAATGTGACTGCTACTCCATATACCCTACAGTACATAGGTTACTGTGCAAAGTTATTCTACCCTACATAGGCTACTGTACATGGTTAGTTTGTTAGTCTACCCTACGTACACTATATATACAAAAGTATGTGGACACCCCTTCAAATTAGTGGATTCGGCTATTTCAGCCACACTCCTTGCTGACAGGTGTATAAAATCAAGCACACATCCATGCAATCTCCATAGACATGCATTGGTATTAGAATGGCCTTACTGAAGAGCTCAGTGACTTTCAGTGTGGCACCGTCATAGGATGACACCTTTCCAACAAGTCAGTTTGTCAAATTTCTGAGCAAAGCTGCCCCGGTCAACTGTAAGTGTTGTTATTGAGAAGTGGAAATGTCTAGGCGCAACAACGGCTCAGCCATGAAGTGGTAGGCCACACAAGCTCACAGAGTGGGATCGCCGAGTGCTGAAGTGCGTAGCACAGGCCTGGGCAACTCCAGTCCTCGGGGGCCTGATTGGTGTCACACTTTTGCCCCAACCCCAGCTAACACACCCGACTCCAATAATCAACTAATCATGATCTTCAGTTAAAAATGCAATTAGTTTATATCAGTTTGCTAGGGATGGGGGAAAAGTGTGACAACAATCAGGTCCCCGAGGACTGGAATTGCCCAGGCCTGGCGTAGCGGGTAAAAATTGTCTGTCCTCGGTTGCAACACTTACTACCAAGTTCCAAACTTCCTCTGGAAGCAACGTCAGCACAATAACTGTTTGTCAGGAGCTTCATAAAATATGGTTTCCATCTCCGAGCAGCCGCACACAAGCCTAACATCACCATATGCAATGCCAAGCGTCGGCTGGAGTGGTGTAAAGCACCACCATTGGACTCTGGAGCATTGGAAAGGCGTTCTCTGGAGTAATGAATCACGCTTCACCATCTGGCAGTCTGATGGACGAATCTGGGTTTGGCAGATGTCAGGAGAACGCTACCTGCCCCAATGCATAGTGCCAACTGTAAAGGGCTCTCCAGAGGGTGGTGTGGTCTGCACAACGCATCACCGGGAGCAAAATACCTGCCTTCCAGGACAACGACAGCACCCAATGTCTCAGGAAGGCCAAAAAGAATATTAACTTTTTAAGCTATAGGGGGCAGTATTTTCATATTCGGATGAAAAGCGTGCCCAGAGTAAACTGCCTAATACTCGGGCCCAGAGTCAGATATTTGCATACTATTAGTATATTTGTATAGAGAACACTCTGAAGTTTCTAAAACTGTTTGAATGATGTCTGTGAGTATAACAGAACTCATATGGCAGGAAAAAACCTGAGAAAAATCCTATCCTACATGTCAAACGTTGTAAACAATGTTTGACATGTTTCTACGAACGGTAATGGAACTATTTGACTTTTCTTGTCTGGATTTACACTCGCGTGTTATGCCTTTGGATAGTGATCTGAACGCACGAACAAAACGGAGGTATTTGGACATAAATATGGAGTATTTCGAACAAAAATAACATTTCTTGTGGAAGTAGGAGTCCTGGGAGTGCATTCTGACGAAGATCAGCAAAGGTAAGAGAATATTTATAATACTAATTCTGAGTTTAGTTGACCCCAGAACTTGGCGGGTATCTGTATAGCTTGCTTTGATGGTTGAGCTATGTACTCAGAATATTGAAAAATGTGCTTTCTCTGTAAAGCTATTTTAAAATCTGACACAGCGGTTGCATTAAGGAGAAGTATATCTATAATTCTTTCAATAACTGTTGTACATTTTATCAACGTTTATGAGTATTTTTATAAATTGATTTGCTCATTCACCGGAAGTTTTTGGTGGGAATACATTTTCTGAACATCACGCACCAATGTAAAATGGGTTTTTTGGATATAAATATGAACTTTATCGAGCTAAACATACATGTATTGTGTAACATGAAGTCCTATGAGTGCCATCTGATGAAGATCAAAGGTTAGTGAATATTTTAGCTGTATTTTAGGTTTTTGTGATGCATGTCCTTGCTTGGAAAATGGCTGTGTGGTTTTTCTTGTGAAGTTTATGTCATAACATAATCTAATTTTATGCTTTCGCCGTGAAGCCTTTTTGAAATCGGACAATGTGGTTAGATTAGCGGAACGCCTAGCCAATATCCAATGGAACAGCGTGGCGCGAAATACAAAAACCTCGAAAATCCAATAATTTCAATTTCTCAAACACACGACTATTTTACACCATTTTAAAGATACACTTCTCCTTAATCCAACCACATTGTCCGATTTCAAAAAGGCTTTACAGCGAAAGCACAACATTAGATTATGTTAGGAGAGTACATAGACCAAAATAACCACACAGCCATTTTCCAAGCAAGCATATATGTCACAAAAACCACAAACACAGCTAAATGAAGCACTAACCTTTGACGATCTTCATCAGATGACACTCCTAGGACATTATGTTACACAATTCATGTATGTTTTGTTCAATCAAGTTCATATTTATATCCAAAAACAGCATTTTACATTGGCGCATGATGTTCAGAAAATGTATTCCCACCAAAAACATCCGGTGAATTTACAAAAATACTCATCATAAATGTTGACAAAATACATAACAATTATTTTAAGAATTATAGATACAGAACTCCTTTATGCAACCGCTGTGTCAGATTTTAAAATACCTTTACGGAGAAAGCACATTTTTTTATATTTTGAGTACATAGCTCGCCATCACGGCCCGCCAAGTTCGTCGAAACCTAAACTCAGAATTAGTTTTAGAAATATGCTCTTACCTTTGCTGATCTTCATCAGAATGCACTCCCAGGACTGCTACTTCCACAATAAATGTTGTTTTTGTTCGAAATAATCCATAGTTATGTCCAAATCCCTCCGTTTTGTTCGTGTGTTCAGGTCACTATCCAAAGGCTAACGCGCGAGTGCAATTCGAGACACAAAAAGTCAAAATGTTCCATTACCGTACTTAGAAGAATGTCAAACGCTGTTTAAAATCAATTTTTATCGTATTTTTAACGTAAACTTGCGATAATATTCCAACCGGACAATAGCGTATTCATTCAAGGAGAAAAAGAAAAAACAGCGAGCTCGCGGGACCGCGCATATCCAATCCCTTTGTTGCCAGGCAGACCACTCAGTATCTGAGCTCCTATACTCTGCCCAGTGACAGGAGAAGGCTCAAACCACTTTCTGAAGGCTTTAGACAGCCAATGGAAGCCTTAGAAAGTGCAACGTAACACCACAGATACTGTAGTTTCGAAAGGGACTAACTAGAAAGAAGAACTACAATTCTCAGATCCTCCACTTCCTGGTTGACTTGTTCTCAGATTTTTGCCTGCCATATGAGTTCTGTTATACTCACAGACACCATTCAAACAGTTTTAGAAACTTCAGAGTGTTTTCTATCCAAATCTACTAATAATATGCATATTCTCGTTTCTGGGCAAGAGTAGTAACCAGATTAAATCAGGTACGTTTTTTCATCCGGCCGTGAAAATACTGCCCCCTATCCATATCAGGTTAATGAGAAGTTTATCTTTAAAATGGTGTAAAATTGTTGATTGTTTGAGAAAATGAAATTATTAGATTTTTGCTGTTTTGTATTTCGTGCCATGCTATTTCACTGGCTGTTGATAGCGTGTACCGCGGGTGGGACGCTAGCGTCCCACCTAGCCCATAGAAGTTAAGGACAACAACCACCTGCGCAACTGCCTGTTCACCCTGCTACCATCCAGAAGGCAAGGTCAGTACAGGTGCATCAAAGCTGGGACTGAGAGACTAAAAAACAGCTTCTATCTCAAGGCCATCAGACTGTTATACAGCCATCACTAACACACCATTACTACCTGGGGACTGCCTGTCAGGAAGTCCAGGATCCAGTTGCAGAGGGAGATGTTTAGCCCCAGGGTCCTTAGCTTAGTGAGGAGCTTTGTGGGCACTTTGGTGTTGAACGCTGAACTGTAGTCAATGAATAGCATTCTCACGTTGGTGTTCCTTTTGTCTAGGTGGGAAAGGTCAGTGTTGAGTGCAATAGAGATTGCATCATATGTGGATCTGTTGGGGCGGTATGCAAATTGGAGTGGGTCTAGGGTTTCTGTAGTCCCTACATACTGTATGTAGTTAGTCCACCCATATACTGTATCTAGTTAGTTAATCTACCCACATACTGTATCTGGTTAGTTAGTCTACCCACATACTGTATCTAGTTAGTCTACTCACATACTGTATCTAGTTAGTCTACCTACATACTGTATCTAGTTAGTCTACCCACATACTGTATCTGGTTAGTTAGTCTACTCACATACTGTATCTAGTTATTCTACCTACATACTGTATCTGGTTAGTTAGTCTACCCACATACTGTATCTAGTTATTCTACCTACATACTGTATCTATCTAGTTTGTCTACTCACATTCTGTATCTAGTTAGTTAGTCTACCCACATACTGTATCTAGTTAGTCTACACACATACTGTATCTAGTTATTTAGTCTACCCACATACTGTATCTAGTTATTCTACCTACATTCTGTATCTATCTAGTTAGTCTACCCACATACGGTATCTAGTTAGTTAGTCTACCCACATACTGTATCTAGTGTGTTGGTCTACCCACAAACTGTATCTAGTTATTTAGTCTACCCACATAATGTATCTAGTTATTTAGTCTACCCACATACTGTATCTAGTTATTTAGTCTACCCACATACTGTATCTAGTTATTTAGTCTACCCACATACTGCATCTAGTTAGTATACCCACTTACTGCATCTAGTTAGTCAACTCACATACTGTATCTAGTTAGTCAACTCACATCCTGCATCTAGTTAGTTGGTCTACCCACATACTGCATCTAGTTAGTATACCCACTTACTGTATCTAGTTAGTTATTCTACACACATGCTGTATCTAGTTAGTTATTCTAAACACATACTGTATCTAATTAGTCTTCCTACATACTGTATCTAGCTAGTTAGTCAACTCTCATACTGCATCTAGTTAGTCTGTTTATAGTTAGTTATTCTACTCACATACTGTATCTCGTTAGTCTACCCACATACTGTATGTATCTAGTTAGTCTAATCCACATACTGTATGTATCTAGTTAGTCTACCCACATACTGTATCTCGTTAGTCTACCCACATACTGTATGTATCTAGTTAGTCTACCCACATACTGTATGTATCTAGTTAGTCTACCCACATACTGCATCTCGTTAGTCTACCCACATACTGTATCTAGTTAGTTAGTCTACCCACATACTGTATCTAGTTAGTCTACCCACATACTGTATGTATCTAGTTAGTCAACCCACATACTGTATCTCGTTAGTCTACCCACATACTGTATGTATCTAGTTAGTCAACCCACATACTGTATCTCGTTAGTCTACCCACATACTGTATGTATCTAGTTAGTCTACCCACATACTGTATATGCACTGCTCAAAAGAATAAAGGGAACACTAAAATAACACATCCTAGATCTGAATGAATGAAATAATCTTATTAAATGCTTTTTTCTTTACATAGTTGAATGTGCTGACAACAAAATCACACAAAAATAATCAATGGAAATCCAATTTATCAACCCATGGAGGTCTGGATTTGGAGTCACACTCAAAATTAAAGTGGAAAACCACACTACAGGCTGATCCAACTTTGATGTAATGTCCTTAAAACAAGTCAAAATGAGGCTCAGTAGTGTGTGTGGCCTCCACGTGCCTGTATGACCTCCCTACAACGCCTGGGCATGCTCCTGATGAGGTGGCGGATGGTCTCCTGAGGGATCTCCTCCCAGACCTAGACTAAAGCATCCGCCAACTCCTGGACAGTCTGTGGTGCAACGTGGCGTTGGTGGATGGAGCGAGACATGATGTCCCAGATGTGCTCAATTGGATTCAGGTCTGGGGAACGGGCGGGCCAGTCCATAGCATCAATGCCTTCCTCTTGCAGGAACTGCTGACACACTCCAGCCACATGAGGTCTAGCATTGTCTTGCATTAAGAGGAACCCAGGGACAACTGCACCAGCATATGGTCTCACAAGGGGTCTGAGGATCTCATCTCGGTACCTAATGGCAGTCAGGCTACTTCTGGCGAGCACATGGAGGGCTGTGCGGCCCCCAAAAGAAATGCCACCCCACACCATGACTGACCCACCGCCAAACCGGTCATGCTGGAGGATGTTGCAGGCAGCAGAACGTTCTCCACGGCGTCTCCAGACTCTGTCACGTCTGTCACATGTGCTCAGTGTGAACCTGCTTTCATCTGTGAAGAGCACAGGGCGCCAATTTGCCAATCTTGGTGTTCTCTGGCAAATGCCAAACGTCCTGCACGGTGTTGGGCTGTAAGCACAACCCCCACCTGTGGACGTCGGGCCCTCATACCACCCTCATGGAGTCTGTTTCTGACCGTTTGAGCAGACACATGCACGTTTGTGGCCTGCTGGAGGTCATTTTGCAGGGCTCTGGCAGTGCTCCTCCTGCTCCTCCTTGCACAAAGGCGGAGGTAGCGGTCCTGCTGCTGGGTTGTTGCCCTCCTACGGCCTCCTCCACATCTCCTGATGTACTGGCCTGTCTCCTGGTAGCGCCTCCATGCTCTGGACACTACGCTGACAGACACAGCAAACCTTCTTGCCACAGCTCGCATTGATGTGCCATCCTGGATGAGCTGCACTACCTGAGCCACTTGTGTGGGTTGTAGACTCCGTCTCATGCTACCACTAGAGTGAAAGCACCGCCAGCATTCAAAAGTGACCAAAACATCAGCCAGGAAGCATAGGAACTGAGAAGTGGTCTGTGGTCACCACATGCAGAACCACTCCTTTATTGGGGGTGTCTTGCTAATTGCCTATAATTTCCACCTGTTGTCTATTCCATTTGCACAACAGCATGTGACATTTATTGTCAATCAGTGATGCTTCCTAAGTGGACAGTTTGATTTCACAGAAGTGCGATTGACTTGGAGTTACATTGTGTTGTTTAAGTGTTCCCTTTATTTTTTTGAGCAGTGTAGTTAGTTATTCTAAACACATACTGTGTATAGTTAGTCTACTCACATACTGTATCTAGTTAGTTAGTCTACCCACATACTGTATCTAGTTAGTCTACCCACATACTCTATGTATCAAGTTAGTCTACCCACATACTGTATCTAGTTAGTTAGTCTACGCTACATGTCTCAGAGCTCAGAGGATGGGGGAGGGTGGGTTTCTGACATAACAGCATGAGAGAGAGAGAGAGAGAGAGAGAGAGAGAGAGAGAGAGAGAGAGAGAGAGAGACGTGAGTTTTGTATTTGTTAATGTGTGTCACCTTTGGGTGTGTGCGCGGCTGTGTTTGTATGTTTGTGTGTGTGTGTGTGCGTGTGCGTGCGTGCTCTTGCTGCATCAGTGAGGATAATTCATAACGGGTGTTTTTCTAGTTTTCTCTCCCAACTCTGTGCTCATCTCAGGACTGATAGCATGTTGTAGAATAACTGGCTTATTGGAGTAAATTGCATTAGCACCATGTTGCCTGGCGCCCCAGGGTCTTCTCCTAAGCCTTTTGTTTTAAGTGGCAGCCATGTGTGAAGCGTTTCTCTACTCAGCCAGGGCTTTCAATTCTCTGGAATACACTGCTGGCAGATTCATCTCCTAATGGAGAGACCCACTGCAGGCTCTGTCCATGTGGATGACTTGTTAGCATTTCCTGTTAGCATCAATCTCAGTGTTATTTAATAAATCTATGTAGCAATTAGTGAGCTAAATTCTGTTTAAGGGCATTACGCTAACAAGCTGAGTAGAAGGAGACAGTGAGGGAACAGTCACAGTAGTGCAGTAAGAGGAGGGTGTGTGGTTAGCGTGTAGCAGGCTAGCGTCTAGCGGGTTAGCGTCTAGCAGACTCGCTTAGTCTCATTAGTGTGTTGTGAGAACGAAGCGATCTAGGGCCCAACGTGAATCTCTGCTTTAGGTTGTCTGAGTCTACTGAGTGTTCTGGAGCAGGAAACCACACTGATGCAGTAAAAGGAACTGTATTTTCCTGTCTGATTATAACCAATTTTAGCTTTTACCCTAGTCTTGTTCACTACTCATGCCCTGGCCCTGAAGCTTCTTTTACCCAGATCTGGGCCCAGCTAACCTTCCACATCCTAAACTTAACCATTCGAGGGAGAAACACATACTGACCTATGATCAGCCTCTAGCGGTCAAATTCATCCGACCCCATCATTCACGCCCCAGTGGGCCTTGCGTGCATCCCCAGGCTCCCATCCAAAAGCCCAGACATGAGCTTTTGACCTGATCTGTCCCCCCCACACTGCTTCGGTCTCTTTCTCATATATATTTGTATATTTGTCTCTCTACGCGGGGGTGAACCATGGGCAGCATCATTCTTCATCACCATCAACATGCCCGGCTGAGCGTAAGGAAGAGAGAGAAAAACAACAACACCTGTGCTGTAATCACATGAGGATGGACAGCTGCGAGCGTGCTCTTTAGAGTAGTAGAGTTACAACTGGGTTAGTTAGACCTACTGCAGAGAGGGACAATTAACTGTAAAGCAGTGGAGGCTCCTCAGATGAGGAAGGGGAGGACTATCCTCCTCAGTGAATTTCATAAAAATAAAAATAGTGAAACAAAAAAAGTTATCCTTTTTAGATAAAACAATACTAGATATGTTCACATCATCAAATAATGATTAAAACACACTGTTTTGCAATGAAGTTCTACCACAACCCCAGTAGCACTCTGTAGGGTAGCACCATGGTGTAGCCAGAGGATATCTAGTTTCTGTCCTCCTCTGGGTACATTGACTTCAATAGAAAACCGAGGAGGGCTCATGGTTCTCACCCCCTTCCATAAAGTTACACAGTAATTTGGAAAATCTGACCATAATTCTATCCTCCTGATTCCTGCTTACAAGCAAAAATTAAAGCAGGAAGCACCAGTGACTAGATCAATGAAAAAGTGATCAGATGAAGCAGATGCTAAGCTACAGGACTGTTTTGCTAGCACAGACTGGAATATGTTCTGGGATTCCTCCAATGGCATTGAGGAGTACACCAAATCTGACCGTACGTACATACCCCAACCAGAAGCCATGGATTACAGACAGCATCCGCACTGAGCTAAAGGCTAGAGCTGACGCTTTCAAGGAGCGGGACTCTAACCCTGGTATGGCAACTGCTTGGCCTCTGACCGCAAGGCACTACAGAGGGTAGTGCGAATGGCCCAGTACATCACTGGGGCCAAGCTTCCTGCCATCCAGGACCTCTATACCAGGCCGTGTCAGAGGAAGGCCCTAAAAATGTTCAAAGACTCCAGCCACCCTAGTCATGGACTGTTCTCTCTGCTACCGCACGGCAAGCGGTACCGGAGCACCAAGTCTAGGTCCAAGAGGCTTCTAAACAGCTTCTACTCCCAAGCCAAAAGACTCCTGAACATCTAGTCAAATGGCTAGCAAGACTATTTGCATCCCACACCACTGCCACTCTCTGTTGTCATCTATGCATAGTCACTTTTAATTAACTCTACCTACATGTACATACTACCTCAACTAACCAATGCCACCGCACATTGACTCTGTACCAGCACCGCCACCTGTAGATATTGTTATTTTTTACTGCTGCTGCTGCTTTAATTACTTGTTACTCTTATTCGTATCCATATTTTTTAAAACTGCACTGTTGGTTAGGGGCTCTTAAGTAAGCATTTCACTGTAAGGTCTACACCTGTTGTATTCGGCACATGTGACTAATAACATTTTATTTGATTTAATTATGACAGCATGAACTGACATGTTGTCCACCCAATCAAAGTATCAGAGAATGAATCTAGTTCTGAAAGCATAACCTACAGCTAGCTAGCACTGCAGTGCATAAACGGTGGTGAGTAGCTGACTCAAAAAGAGAGAAAGACAATTGAACAGTTTTGAACAAATTAATTTCTTCCAAAATTAAGGAGAGAGAGAGACAGAAAGAGAAAGAGATTCTAGATACAGTATTACTTAGCTAGCATGGAATGCAGCTAGCTCATTTAGACTACTCAAACACCCTGCTCAAACAGAGAGGGATGCTATGTTAGCTAGCTGGCTATGGCTATCCAACACAAGGTAAGCGTTTGGTTTTATTAATTTATTGCTACCGGGGCCCACAAGTGTAACTGCTTAACTACTTGCTGCTGACTGTACACTGTACTGTAGGATTGTAGCGAGTTTACTAAAGCGTTTGTTCTAGTAGATGTGTTGACTATGACATGAAAACAATGTAGACTGTGTGTAGCAGTTAGCAGTCATGACATGAAGGTTTGGCTTGGGAAGTTTTTTTTGTCTGGTAACAGACAGCTGATGTGTTGTGGACTGAAGTCCACAAGCGAAGGGAAAAGGTGTGAGGAGGAGAGGGCATACATAGGTGCGAGTAGGAATTATATATGCAGCAAGCTGTTTGTATGTGGCTGCTATGCAAGTGAACTGTGTTTGCATGTGATCAGGGGTGTCTTCATTGTGCCGATTCTGTTGAAAAACCCTTCGGAAGCAAATGGAACGAAACGGGCATAAACATACCTCAATTTGTCAAATAGAAACTCTCGTGTTTCCAAACTGTTTCCACTAAAAGCGATTCTGCGTGCTTCTGGGTTGTTGGATTTAGACGTTTGCTTTAGGTGTTTTGATGTTTAATGAGGACAGACTACCTGCAATGCTATCAAATATAGATTAATAGGCATGATACCTGCAGATGCTGTTCATTTGAACCATCATCCTCAAAACAAAGCAGAACCCATGACTGTGAAAATCAGGCCAAAGACCTCACAGATATTACATTGTGTGTATGATAAGAGGGCCAATTTGGGTGATTATTGCATTAAATGGGCAGAAATCAATGGGGGAAGTGTCTGTGTGTGTGTTAGGAAAAGGGGAAAGGGGATACCTAGTCAGTTGCACAACTCTAGTGTGTGTGTGTGTGTGTGTGTGTGTGTGTGTGTGTGTGTGTGTGTGTGTGTGTGTGTGTGTGTGTGTGTGTGTGTGTGTGTGTGTGTGTCTCAGCACTACTCTCACGATTCTGTTACCTCCTGACTCTGATACCCTGTCTCTGAGCTCATCCAGATGGCGTCTGGATCGATTCAGATTTACCCAGGTTTGTAAAATTAAAGAGAGAGAAGGGATACAGATACACAGTACAATGTTATCCAAAAAGCTGAGGAGAAGTACATAGAAATAAATAAAATGTCTCTTCTCTCAATTCTTCACACAGTTTTTTTACTCAAAATATTCACAAAATTGTAATTCCCCAGTTATACGTTATAGGATTTCCAATGTGAATTGTGTGAATTAATCTGAACGTTGCAGCTTTGACTTTCTTCTTGTAATGATTGAGATGTACTAACTGTTCTGTTTGTCCTCTACAGCACCCCCTACGGTTCGCATCGTCCACTCGGGCCACGCCTGTAATGTTGAGGAGGAGCGCCACGCAGAGAGGGTGTACACAATCCGGGAGGGAGAGACCCTTGAACTCACTTGTCTTGTCACAGGACACCCACGGCCACAGGTCAGTCGACCTGCCAATCACTCAGTTTAGCCAATCAGGACGCTAACGTTTCACTTCACCCACCAATAACTCTGTTGAGCCAATAAGAACTCTTACTGCACTCACCAATTACTCTTTCTGAACACTTTGGTACCCAGGTCAGAAGATATCCAGTCCTCTTAGACTTTACAATTGCATGTTTTGAGCACAATAGTACGATCATTAGTAGAGGCATCTATGAGTCTTTCTATAAATAAAGGTGCAAACTTGTGAAATCAGGATCAAATTTTCTAAATGTTTCGATATACCGTACAGTGCATTCGGAAAGGATTCAGACCCCTTGCCTTTTTCCACATTTTGTTATGTTACAGCTAGGGACATTTTTTTAACGTTTTTGGCTGATACTGATATCCAATATTTTCCTTGCCAAAAAAAAAATTATGCTGATACCGATAACCATTATTTTGAATTTTAGCAGCCTTTTAAGCATAATAGTACAGTTATATAGTTGAAACACACACACACACACACACACACCAAAAAGTTATTTGTTGGCATTTACTTATGTCCCCATTACCAGTAAAACATAATCAAAACCTATTTATTTCACTTACTTGCTGTGCTGTTTCGTTGTTCATTTGTTCAGTCTCAACCAGGATTTCATCATACATGACAAGCAGTGAAGTTTCAACTCTGTCTGTCCGTGGCCTCTCTTCCTCGCAGCGCACTGTCACTGTGTCCGTTTCCATCTTGTCCAGCTGTGTCTAACATTTCACGTAAACCCTGTTTCTTGTCTGCATCGAAGTAGCGGTCCTTGTACCTAGCATCGAGCATGGTGGACAAACAGTATTGGCTCAGAGAGAATGCCACCGAATTGCTTGTTCACAGCCTCTAGTAAAGTACTTATCCAAGTTAACCCGACGGTCTGTGTTGGCATTTTTGTTGATCAGGCGTTTCAATAACATGACAGGGTGTCACGTCTGCTGCAGACGCAGTTGAGCTTATTTCTCGAGTCAGTTGTTGGAATGGAGCTAGGGGTGCTCATGTTTCCAAGTTTCAAACATGTTCTCAAATGCCATTGAAATGGCAGCAGCGGTATGAGAACCAGCACATTCTTGAGCATGCAATACGGCTTTCCTCAGTACAAAATCCTCGTCGACCCACTGTGCTGTCAGACTCATAATGCTCATGGGGCTGACATCACTGGGCGAAATGTCAGTCCTGAAGCTAATAGCAGTGACGCCCATAGCAAGTAGCTCATGATTGTGAGTTTCAATACTGTGCAACTCCGGTAGGGCAACATCTGAAAGATAGTGCCTACTTGGTAGAGTGTACCGGTGCTCTACCGGTTGGCGAAAGCCAACATCATCCATGACAGAGAACGGTTGATTGTCAAGGGCAATGAATTCCATTATTAATTACTCTTTCAAATGACTGCTCGACTTGTTGACTGCTCGATCCACACAGCAGACATTGTGGGCTAGGCTAGGAATACTGTGTTGCACGTGTAGCGCTATATTTTTGTGGCATTATGTCATCTACCTACGCTATATTGGTATGCACGTTAGCTTTGACATCGGTTTTGCACATCGCCGTTAAACTAGACATCGGGCCGATGTTGGCATTTTTAGCTAATATCGTCCGATTACGGTATGCTTACCGATATATCGTGCATTCCTAGTTACCAGCCTCATTCTAAAATGGATGAAATAGTTTTTTTCTTCATATCAGTAAAAAAAAGTTACATTTTTGCAAATGTATAAAAATAAAAACTGAAATATCACATTTACATAAGTATTCAGCCCCTTCACTCAGTACTTTTTTGAAACACCTTTGGCAGCAATTACAGCCGCGAGTCTTCTTGGGTATGATGCTACAAGCTTAGCACACCTGTATTTGGGGAGGTTGTCCTATACTTCTCTGCAGATCAGGTTGGATGGGGAGCATTGCTGCACAGCAATTTTCAGGTCTCTCCAGAGAGGTTCAATCGGGTTCAGCTCTGGGCTCTGCCTGGGGAACTCAAGGACATTCAGAGACTTGTCCCAAAGCCACTCCTATGTTGTCTTGGCTGTGTGATTAGGGTCATTGTCCTGATAGAAGGTGAACCATTGCCCCTGTATGAGGTCCTGAGCGCTTTGGAGCAGGTTTTCATCAAGGATCTCTCTGTACTTTGCTCCATTCATCTTTCCTTTGGTCCTGACTGGTCTCCCAGTCCCTGCTGCTGAAAAACATCCCCACAGCATGATGCTGCCACAACCATGCTTCACTGTAGGGATGGTGCCAGGTTTCCTCCAGATGTGACGCTTGGCATTCAGGCCAAAGAGTTCAATGTTGGCTTCATCAGACCAGATAATCTTGTTTCTCATGGTCTGAGAGTCCTTTAGGTGCCTTTTGCAAAACTCCAAGTGGGCTGTCGTGCCTTTTACTGAGGAGTGGCTTCCGTCTGGCCTCTCTACCATAAAGGCCTGATTGGTGTAGTGCTGCAGAGATGGCTATCCTTCTGGAAGGTTCTCCCATCTCCACAGAGGAACTCTGGAGCTATGTCAGAGTGACCATCGGGTTCTTGGTCATCTCCCTGACCAAGGCCATTCTCCCCCGATTGCTAAGTTTGGCCAGGTGGCCAGCTCTAGGAAGAGTCTTGATGGTGCCAAACTTTTTCCATTTAAGAATGATAGAGGCCACTGTGTTCTTGTACTTTCAATGTTGCAGAAATATTTTGTTACCCTTCCCCAGATCTGTGCCTCGACACAATCCTGTCTCGGAGATCTACGGCCAATTCCTTCAACCTCATGGCTTGGATTTTGCTCTGACATGCACTGTCAACTGTGGGACCTTATACAGTGGCTTGTGAAAGTATTCACCCACCTTGGCATTTTTCCTATTTTGTTGCCTTACAACCTGGAATTAAAATAGATTTTTGGGGGGTTTGTATCATTTGATTTGCACATGCCTACCACTTTAAAGATGCAAAATATCTTTATTGTGAAACACACCAAAATGTGTTTGCTTCTTTTTTTTCTTTAAGCAATGGCTTATTTCTGGCCACTCTTCCGTAAACCCTGCAGGGGTGGCAGGTAGCCTAGTGGTTAGAGTGTTGGACTAGTAACCGAAAAGTTGCAAGTTTGAATCCCCGAGCTGACAAGGTAAAAAATCTGTCGTTCTGCCCCTGAACATGACAGTTAACCCGCTGTTCCTAGGTTGTCATTGAAAATAAGAATTTGTTCTTAACTGACTTGCCTTGTTAAAAATAAATACCCAGCTCTGTGGAGTGTATGGCTTAAAGTGGTCCTATGGACAGATACTCCAATCTCTGCTGTGGAGCTTTGCAGCTCATTCAGGTTTATCTTCAGTCTCTTTTTTGCCTTTCTGATTAATTCCCTCCTTGTCTGGTCCGTGAGTTTTGGTGGGCGGCCCTCTCTTGGCAGGTTTGTTGTGGTGCCATATTCTTTCCATTTTTGAATAATGTATTTAATGGTGCTTCGTGGGATGTTCAAAGTTTCTGATATTTTTTACAACCCAACCCTGATCAGTTCTTCTCTACACCTTTGTCCCTGACCTGGAGAGCTCCTTGGTGTTCATGTGCCGCTTGCTTGGTGGTGTCCCTTGCTTAGTGGTGGTGCAGACTCTGGGGCCTTTCAGAACAGGTGTATATATACTGAGATCATTTGACAGATTATGTGACACTTAAATAAAGTCCCCCTGTGTGCAATCTAACTAATTATGTGACTTCTGAAGGTAATTGGTTGCACCAGATCTTATTTAGGGGCTTCAAAGCAAAGGGGGTGAATACATATGCACGCACCACTTTTCCTTTTATTTATTTATTTTTTTGAAACAAGTTATTTTTTTCATTTCACTTCACCAATTTGGACTATTTTGTGTATGTCCATTACATGAAATCCAAATAAAAATCAATTTCAATTACAGGTTGTAATGCAACAAAATAGGAAAAACGCCAAGGGGGATGAATACTTTTGCAAGGCACTGTATAGACAGGTATGTGCCATTTCAAATCATGTACAATCAATTGAATTTACCACAGGTGGACTCCAATCAAATTGTAGAAACATCTCAAGGATGATCAATGGAAACAGGATGCACCGAATCTCAATTTGAAGTCTCATAACAAAGGGTCTGAATACTTAGCTAAAATTACAAAAAACATGTTTTCACTCTGTCGTTATGGGGTATTGTTTGTAGATTTATGAGGAATAAAATAATTTAATACATTTTAGAATAAGGCTGCAACGTAACAAATTGTGAAAAAAGTCAAGGGGTCTGAATACTTTCCGAATGCACTGTACATTAGAATATAATTTTTTTGCAACTTCACATGTGTAGTTACAGGAATACAAGTCTAAATAGGCACAATGACACCATAACTCCACCTAGCAACAACAAAACATTTACATGTCATTCAAAATGTCACATGAAAATTGGACACTGCATATTTCTTTGTCATGCCTAGTATTCTGTTTGTGCTTTTGCCAACTTCTATATAATTTATAGCCATGCTAAACATTCCTGAAGAATGGAATAGATAAACAACTAGCTGTCAAATACTTGCTTCCTCTGTCCTTATTTCCTCCACTCCTTGCCTCTCTTTGAAAGTGCATTGGATCCCAAGGGGAGAAACCTTCACTCTTCTACCCCAATGTGCTTCGAGAGGAAGGTGAGGAATGGAGGAAACTAGGGGAGAATCTCAATTGCAATTCCTTGAATCCTCATATCCTCGCCTCTTTCTCAAAACCCATTGGATCAGACCAATGAGGTAGAGGAGACGAGCAGAGAGGATGTGACGAATCAAGGAAATGCAATTGAGATTTTCCCAAGGACAGAAGAAGCAAGTGTTTGACAGCTATTAACATTTTTAGACAGTACAAGAGTGAGTGAGTGAGTGAGAGTGGTTAGTGAAAGAGTGAGTGACTGAGCTACCATAATACCCATGGCCTGTCCAGAAACAACCCCTAGCCCCTACCCTCCAGAGTCTAGCCCAGGGATGTCAAACATAAGACCGCCTTACCTGGCACGTGGTTTGAGTATATTGAAATATTGACCAATTCAATATACTTTCAAATAACTAAACCAAATTTAAACTGTACATACATGATAATGGACCTACATTCATAGAGTTTCTTGACTGTGTCAACTCGCTAATAATCACCAAAAGGAAAGCTAGACAGTCAGGTAGCATCAAAAATTCAAAAACCGATGGATAGGGTAGGGCTGTGGCAGTCATGCAATGTCAGCTGGTGATTGTCAAGCATATAACTGCCGGTCTCACGGTAATTGACCGTTAATTAACATAAGGACGTTTAGCTTCTCCTGGATTCCAAACATAGCCTACAAGCCACTGATGCAGACCTTTGGAACATCTACATTTTAAAAAGTGTAGTAAATCCATGTAATATTGACTAAACCATCACAATGAATCCATTATTTATTTTAGATAGGTCTAAAGAAACATGATATGAAGAAAATGTAGTTTTAAGAAGAACAGAATAGCATATACTCTTAGTTGTCCTTATGTTAGGTCCTGATGTGGCTACGCCATATGGCTGTGGGCTACACTAGTTCATTTAGCAGACAAGATTTGTGTCATAGTATTAAGAATACAATTGATCAAAGCTTAATAAATTAGAAATTATATTTTTTCCCTAAACATTTCAAAGGAAGTGCAAACATGAGGCTTGTCTGTGTTGAGCGGTTAACAAAGAAACTTGTTCTTCTCTATGCTTAATTTAGATTTATTTATGCAACTTTAGTTGTGATACAAGCTTTGGGCTATATGTTTGGATTTTTTGTACATTCTAGGGCTGCATGATGGGACTCTGATTATTTGAAAAAAGTCGCATGAAAGGCATGAGCTTTGATTTGTTTCTTGTGCAAGCTGTACACACATCATCAGTCTTTCATTCACAATTTGACACGCACTTGATAATGTTCTCCCCAGGCCTCGAATTTCTCGGGAACATCCCCCTTGTGTGGCAGCAATGCAACTAAATAAAATCCATTTCTATTGCGGCCAAAGTGACCGTTGTGCCCTTGGGCTGAATATAATCATTATAATTCCCTTCTCCCAGCTGACATGCTGTGAAGCACCTCTCCCTCACATGGCTCTGTCAGATATCTACATTCTTATTAGCCAATTCCTGTCACGTGATTGGGTCCTTCTCACAGACATTTCAGCTAAGAAGTAGGCTACAAGTGAATGAAGACAGACACATCAGGGATGCAACTGCGCGCGTCCCACTTACAGAATTCTGAGGTGCATATTGAAGATGTTAGAACTGTCCACATTTAGTCTACTTTTATCAGCCAACAAGATGAGTGGACCTAACAATCAGCAAAATCACTAGCCTATGTCAATCTACTATCCCCCATAGTACAAAAGTTGATCAATTATATTGGTCAACTTGTCCTTCTGTGCAAACCATGACAAGAAACAGAAACAATAACGCCTGTGGAAGGAACCAAAGGGAGTGACAGATATAGGGACGGTAATCAGGAAGGTGATGAAGTCCAGGTGAGTCTGATGAGGCGCTGGTGCACATAACGATGGTGACAGGTGTGCGTAATAATGAGTTGGTGACCTAGAGCGCTGGAGACGAAGTATACGTGACAGTACCCCCTTTCTGACATGCGGCCCCAGCCGCAGAACACCGACCAAAGGGATGATCCCGGGGAACAGGAGTGGACCAGTCGCCTCTGTTGAGGCGCAGGAACCTGACGAGCCGGCTGAGGCGTGGGAACCTGATGAGCCGGCTAAGGCATGGAAGCCTGACGAGCTAGCTGAGGCATCCTCGATAGACTCGGCAACAGGCCAACCGAGTCTTGTGAACCTGACGTTATGGCTGAGGCATAGAAGGCTGACGAACCGGCTAAGGCATCCTCGGTTGCTCCGGCAGCGGCACCCGACGTCACCCCTGATGCTCCCCATTGGTGAGGCGTTATTCTGTAATGTGTACCTTGGGAGTCGGGAAGCAAGTAGAGGGAGTGAATAATTTAATAAATAAACGAACACGGACAAAACAAAACAAGTAACACGAGCAGGGTACAGACAGGAAACAGAAACAATAACGCCTGGAGAAGGAACCAAAGGGAGTGACAGATATAGGGAAGGTAATCAGGAAGGTGATGAGGTCCAGGTGAGTCTGATGAAGCGCTGGTGTGCGTAACAATGGTGACAGGTGTACGTAATAATGAGCAGCATGGTGACCTACAGCGCCGGAGAGAGAGTATATGTGACAAGAACACTTTTCCGTGGTTCGTTTTCATGCCAACCAGGTACTCCTGTACTCAATGTGCTTAATATTAGAAAAGTTTATCAATAAATATACAGTTGAAATCAGAAGTTTATATACACTTAGGTTGGAGTCATTAAAACTCGTTTTTCAACCACTTTACGCATTTCTTGTTAACAAACTATAGTTTTGGCAAGTCGGTTAGGACATCTACTTTGTGCATGACAGGACCACGTAGCCGTCATACCGCTCAGGAAGGAGACGCATTCTGTCTCCTAGAGATGAATGTACTTTGGTGCGAAAAGTGCAAATCAATCTCAGAACAACAGCAATGGACCTTGTGAAGATGCTGGAGGAAACAGGTATAATAGTATCTATATCCACAGTAAAGCGAGTCCTATATCGACATAACCTGAAAGGCCGCTCAGCAAGGAAGAAGCCACTGCTCCAAAACCGCCATAAAAAAAGCCAGACTATGGTTTGTAACTGCACATGGTCTGTTGAAACAAAAATATAACTGTTTGGCCATAATGACCATCGTTATGTCTGGAGGAAAAAGGGGGAGGCTTGCAAGCCAAAGAACACCATCCCAACCGTGAAGCACGGGGGTGGCAGCATTATGTTGTGTGGGAGGGACTGGTGCACTTCACAAAATAGATGGCATCATGAGGTAGGAAAATTATGTGACTATATTGAAGCAATATCTCAAGTCATCAGTCAGGAAGTTAAAGCCTGTTCGCAAATGGGTCTTCCAAATGGACAATGACCCCAACCATACTTCCAAAGTTGTGGCAAAATGGCTTATGGACAACAAAGTCAAGATATTGGAGTGGCCATCACAAAGCCCTGACCTCAATCCTATAGAAAAGGTGGGTAGAACTGAAAAACTGTGTGCGAGCAAGGAGGCCTACAAACCTGACTCAGTAACACCAGCTCTGTCAGGAGGAATGGGCCAAAACTCAGATCTCCAGAAGTGTATAGAGGTTAGGATCTAAGCCAAGGGTTGTTTCAGGACAGGACCCCACAACGCTTTGGGTATGTGGTGAATCTTCAGCACAACACTTGAGGCACGGTTGGATGTTTCAATCCATTGCTGGACACACACGGATTTGCACAGATGTAAGCTGGACACCCTATCAGGCTGGTCAGGCAGTTTTGGGTATCTGGAGACCTGCTGTAAACCGTAAACAGAAATATAAACATTTCTACTATTCATACCCTTGCTTCATTCCAGCTAGTTAGATGTGCAACCACTGATCAACTATAGCTAGGGGCTAAACTCTAGTCTAGCAATAGATACTGTTGTATGGTATCATTGAATAATTAAGCAATAAGGCCAGAGGGGGTGTGTTTTAGGGCCAATATACCACGGCTAAGGGCTGTGCTGGATACAGCCCTTAGCCATGGTATATTGGCCATATATCACAAACCCCTGAGGTGTCTTATTGCTATTTTAAACTGGTTACCAAAGTAATTAGAGCAGTAAAAATAAATGTTTTGTCATACCTGTGGTGTACGGTCTGATAAACCACGGCTGTCAGCCAATCAGCATTCAGGGTTTGAACCACCCAGTTTAAAATATTATTTATGCCATAGCATTGTTGAATACTCCTTTCTGATTGGCTTAAAGGGCATTCCAGAGCATGCATTGTTTCCTTATAACGCACAGTATATTTGCACGGTAGAATTCAATGGCTATAGTTCATTTTCACACGTTTTGTTTGAGCTGCTTTTGAAAACAAATGTCTATTTGGAAACAGTATTGGTATTGTTGATTTAAATTTTCATAATAGCAAGCTAGGCCTGATGGTTTGTCTAGCTAAACTAGCAAGTCTGTCTGTTTTGGTTACAACAGCAACTACTGTAGCTACAGTATCTAGTAAACTTGCTAGCTACTTCAGTAGATGTTGAATACATTTCTACCGGCAAATGAATACATTTCTAGTGGCAAATGTGTTCAATTATAGCCATGGTTTTAAAGGGATAATCAGTTCGGGGCTTCATGCGTTCTCTGGAAAATAATGCAACTTTGTGGAAGGTCATTTCCACTCCGGTAGCTCATTGTGGAACATACCTTCCACATCGTTCATTATTTTCCATAGAGCTCATAGCCCCTCTTTGATTATCCCTTACATATGCTTAGCTAGGTCTGGGCTGTATTAGATTCTGTATCAGCGCCACAGAGCTCTCACTCCACGCGTCTCCCCACTGAACCGGCTTATAAATGTAATCCCCCAATTATTGCTGCGCCGTATTGTACTGTGCACCTGCATATTCATAATTAAAAGCTGGCAGATCTAATGAGAATTGTGAAGACAAAACAGAAACCATGTCTGCCTAGTCAACATCACAAGACAAGTAAATAAATTAATAAATAAAGACAGGAAACATGTTGATGTGTGTTGTGAATGCAGGAGGAGAGAGCAGAGTGGGTCCTCAGCATCCTAACAAGGATCTTTTCATCCATGCTCTGCGTTTAATTAAGCTCTGAGATTCCAACCAATTTAAGTGTTGAGCCCCCAGGGCAAACTACTTTTGATTGGTTCTTGACAGTTTCAATCAAATGCTTATTCTCACCCACGATGAGTCTTCAAGGGGCTAGTTCAGATGATATTATATTACAGAACATTCGGACATAAATGTATGTAGAACAGACATTATTCTCTATCATGTAAAACAGAAAATCCTGTCAGCTCTGCAACGGTGCGGCTAAGACTTGACAATAATGTATTACCTTTTCTGGTAAGTAGTACACTTGTCCAACATTGTATCCAATTTGCTCGATTAGACAAATTAAATGGGACTCGGCGATATCTAGGGACGGGATTGTCCGCCATTTACATTAATTAATATTTAATTCCCCTTTGATCGATATATTTAGCATTCATTTGTACACGTCCTGTCCTGTTCATTCGGATGCAGAGAAGGCTATTGATTTTTTAATTCCCATTGAAAAGGTGAGGGCCACTTAAATTAGTGAAACACTGACTCGCGATTCATCTTCTGCTCTCATCCGTAGTGACAACTTGTTATTTCCCCTGCTTTGACTTCTATCCTCTATCCTGTTAATTAAAATGTGTGATAAAAGTGTGAGAGAGAGAGAGAAGGAGGGAGAGCGATAGAGAAGGATAACAACAGAGAGGTAGAGAGAGAAAGATGGGGAGAGAGAGAGAGAGAGATCAAAGGGCTACATGGCAGTAGCAGGAGAGGCAGGATTTCCTTTGAAAGTGAGTCCTTATGAGCCCCAGTCAGATCCCATGGCAGGGGAGGAACAGGGCTGTCACTCTGGGCTTAGGGATGGAGCAGCCTGGGTCTCAGGTGGTTCTGGGGTGGTAGAGGGTGGTACGGAGGGTTAGGGGGGTTGTAGGGACTAAAGAGTAGATAAGAAGAAGAGGGGGTTATTTGGGGGTAGTTGGTACTGGTGTGCTAGTCCTAAGGCTGTTGGTAAAACATAAGGTGTGTCCGCTCTAATCAAATATAGAGTTGTAAGTGAATAATAACGTTAATCTTTTCATTATAATTAAATCTTCCCAGCGAGTTCATAGTCTTAGCCACTGCATGGTTTTTCCTCCTTTTTTTCCTCTTTTTCAAAGTTCGTTTGTTCTACTGCATGCTAATTTGACTTAACTCTTTCCTCCCCCAAGAGAGGAGCAGATCCGTGACCCTGAGTAGGCAATTACTATTACCAAAGGTTATAGTATATAGAAAAGAAAGAGAAGAAAGATAAAGTTTTGATTAGGAGGAAGGGGAACACTTGTCATGACATTTTTGAAATGACCAATGGTGCATGGGTGGGATTGAAAGCAAAACAAGGAATGTCTGCTATCTGAAAGGAAAGTATTCTTATATTCTTCTTAAAGTTAGCAGCATTATAAAAAGCAACTTAGTTAACACACATATACTTTTATATTGTATGTGGAGTTGAACCCGCAACTTTGGTGTTGCTACCAATATCCACAAAGCCACTGATCCATATTGACCTCACATGACATTGGAGTTGAATTGTCATTGTGGAGGTAATCTCTATAAAGTCATGTGTAGTATTTTATCATTATCGTACACCTAAAGACATCCCCATTACCAGACATACCTCACACTGGGCACAAATAAACTTCTATTCCACATTTATACAACGTCATTTTATTGAAATTATGTGGAAACAACATTGATTCAACATGTGTGCCCAGTTTTCTTGTCCTTCTCCCTAAGTAAGAACAAGCAGCTCCCTTGGTAGTACCCTGACTGAGACGTGTGAGACAGTTATAGCATCAGCGCCGCACAAAGTGAGCAAGCCAACTGTGACCTAAACAGGGCCATTGTTACCAATTTCACCAGCGTTTCATTATTTTCATGTCTATCAACATGCAACGCTCTTTAAATGATCAACATCCCCCTCAGACCCCCCACTGATGGAGACTGTGGCTCTCGTCCAACCAGATGTCCACTTTCTCACAGCGTGGGGTTCTCCATCCCGCGCCCACCTTCCCCTTCAGGAAAATAGAGACAAATAATAAAATCTTACACACACACACACACACACACACACACACACACACACACACACACACACACACACACACACACTAAAAGGAATGTTAGATTGGAAGATTAATAGAACATTCTCCTTGGTGACATTCTGTACCATACAGCATGTTGGCTTTTATTGTGAAGAGGGCACAACATGGGTTGTGTCCCAAACAGCACCCTATTCACTTTATAGTGCACTACTTTTGACCAGGGCCAATTGGGCTCTGGTCAAAAGCACTGCACTATGTAGGAAATCACGTTCCATTTGGGACGCACCAGGCAATTTTACTGGCTCTCTCACGTACAGAAGCTTTCATTCTTACATTCACATATTCCACACTATGTAGGTGAACAGTGATAATGCAGAAGAACAATGTGTATTTGTTCATAGAGGATCAACCCTCTGAGCATCAGTTGCAAGGTCTTGCTATTAGAAACAAAGCCTGGAAGTACCCAATGTACTCCAAAGAGATGCAATTATAAGCCTATTCATTATAAGCAACATTCAATTCGGCAGCAATGTACATTTGGCCGACTACTCACACCGAATTCTTCCACTGCTCTATCGTTAGCTACATCTCAGTCTGAATCTGCCATCATTGAAAGTCGTTTGTGATGACGTCGTTTGTGGTGAAAGTCATCAGTGACTGGATCGTCTCTAACCAATCAGAGTATCAAAGCTAATTATGTACTTCGAAAACGCTGCTTCACCCACATGTGTTCTGGCCCTACCCGTTAGTTTCTGGGACCAATCAGATGGTCCGAATGTGTTCGCATTCTAGAGGGGTCGTAGAAGAAACGTTCATGGGCGTGGTGTGGCGTTTGGCTGGAGCAATGAGTCTGGGTAGCCAAGCAATATTTACATAGCAACCATACCCACTGGAATCTAAGTTATGTTGAAGATTTAAGTCAATGTTAAATTGTTTATCGAATGGCATTCACCATATTATAAGTGTGTAAAAGGATTTAGCACAACTTTTTTGGGGTTCACCAAAACATTACAATCTGACAGAGACAGGTAATAGATTGGACTGTTTTCACTCAGCACCTGTGAAATAATGGATGGAGTGACAGCCACTATGAGATGTAATTCCCATGATAGAGCCATCTTTCTCTCTCCCCTGAGGTATCTTCTGACCTGGACTCTGGCCTGCCTCCAGTCTGTATGCTCACACTGTGTTTGAGGACACAGTCTGACTATGCCAGCAACACCACTGAGCACACACACACACACACAGAGAGAAAGAGAGACAGTAATCCCCCCCTCCCACACACACACACACACTCAAACACACCATCACGCCAGCTACACCACAGAGTAAACACCCAACACCACCCATTTTTGTTTCAATTATCTGCTGAGTCAAGTTCAGACAGGTGGGTAAGAGGGTCAGGTGGTTTAAATTTGCCGTATACAGCCATGAGTGTCAAGCAGGCTATGGTCTAGCAGGCTAGCATCTGTGTCAGGGGGCCAAAGGCTGTATAAGAATATAGCTACTGTAGCTGGTGCCCTAGAGTGGGAAGATTGGGTATAGCTGCCCCCAGTATTGTAAACTCATGGGAGGATATAGCTAAAGATATTGTAGTTTATCCAGGGGTTAGTTGTGGCCTGGAGTGTGGAGTGTGATCCTAGACACCCCCATTCTCCCTGGGCTATGGTACAGCCACTTGGATGGTTGTGTGGTTGGATGGTTGGATAGTTGGATTGTTCGATGGTTGAATAGTTTAATGGTTGGGATATTCGTCTTCTGTTGTTTATGATTTGGTACCTGTTAATTTTGTGATTCAGACCTTTCAATCTTAGTTGAACTGAACAGTATTCCCTATGAGCAAAGATATTGAAAATAAGTATTTTGGGTTGAAAAGACATTGGAAATCAGTCAGTCTGTGATACTTACCCATGTCTGTTTTTCTCTTGCCATTCTATTGTCATACTTGGCCACCAGTGGTGGAAAAGGTACTCAATTGTTATAATAGAGTAAAAGTAAAGATACCTTAATAGAAAATGCCTTAAGTAAAAGTTACCCAATAAAATAATACATGTCTAAAAGTTTGTAACGGTTGTTGTCGGAAGTTGAAGGAGTGAACCAAAGTGCAGCGTGGTAAGTGTTCATGATTTTTATTATTCAATGAAACACTCGAACAAAAATAGCACTAAACGAAAAGCACAGAGTTCTGTCAGGTACAGAATACAAAACAACTACCCACCAACACAGGTGGGAAAAGGCTACCTAAGTATGATTCCCAATCAGAGACAACGATAGACAGCTGCCTCTGATTGGGAACCCTACTCGGCCAAAACAAAGAAATAGATAACATAGAATGCCCACCCCACATCACACCCTGACCTACCCAAATAGAGAAATAAAATGGCTCTCTAAGGTCAGGGCGTGACAACAGTAGTAGAAAAAGTACTCAATTGTCATACTTGAGTAAAAGTAAATGCTATACATCAATTCCTTATATTAAGCAAACCAGACCGTACAATTTTCTTGTTTTTAAAATGTACGGACAGACGGGCACACTTCAACACTCAAACATAATTTAGAAATGCAGTGTTTGTGTATAATCCGTCAGATCAGAGGCAGTGGGAATGTAGATGAAGGTGCATGAATTGGACACAACTTTTGTCCTGCCTGAGCATTCTAAATCTAACGAGTACTTTTTGGTGTCAGGGAATATGTATGGGAGTAAAAAGTACATCTTTACAGGGCCTCCCGAGTGGCGCAGTGGTCCAAGGCACTGCCGTGCTAGCTGTGCCTCTAGAGATTCTGAGTTCGAGTCCAGGCTTTGTCGCAGCCGGCCGCGACCGGGAGACCCATGGGGTGTCACACAATTGGCCCAGCGTCGTTAGGCTGGCAGGGATGTCCTTGTCCCATTCACCTCTCCTGAGTTTGTACGGGAGTTGCAGCAATGAGACAGGACTGTAACTACCAATTGGATACCACGAAAATGGGGTTAAACGTACATTTTTATTTTAGTGGAGTAAAAGTAAAAGTTGTCAAACATTTGAATAGTAAAGTACAGATACCCCAAAAAACAACTTACTTTACAGTATTTTTACTTAAGTACTTTACACCACAGTTGGCTTTTTAGAGCCCTCTTACCTCTGACCACTTCCTTCGGAAACCTTGAGAGCTCAAAGATGGTAACAGTCCAAAGTTAGGACAGAGATGGGGGCGGGTACAGTGTTGCAGCGTGGGAGATCAACTGACGACGCATGCTCCGACTTACAACCCCAGCATCACAACAAACTGTCGCTGCACACATAACCATTAGCTGCTAGCTGTCACTGTGTGTTGTCCAACACTGCTGGGAGAGCAACTTTCCAATCAGGCAAATGTAGATTTTTTTTCTAAGAATTCTTTCAGCCTGTAAAAGTCTATCCTCAGCCCTTAACCCTTAACCATTAAGCACTGCCCTCTACATTATTAGAAAGAGCTACATGGGTATCAGCGAAATTGAAACTCAGCTTGGACTGAGCTACATGTATTATAATAACGCTAAATACACATTCATTCCTCTCAGATCTTCAATGCTTGGACTGAGCTACATGAATTATAATAAAGATAAATACACATTCATTCCTTTCAGATCTTCAATGCTTGTCTTAGAGCAAGAAGAGAAGAGAAGAGAGGGTCAAGCTGTACTCCCAGACTTACTCTCACAATGCCCTGGTGGATATACACAGAAAGACATACCCTAGCACCCAGACAGACAGACATACCCTAGCACCCAGACAGACAGACATACCCTAGCACCCAGGCAGACAGACATACCCTAGAACCAGACAGACAGACATACCCTAGCACCCAGGCAGACAGACATACCCTAGCACCCAGGCAGACAGACATACCCTAGCACCCAGACAGACAGACATACCTTAGCACCCAGACAGACAGACATACCTTAGCACCCAGACAGACAGACATACCCTAGCTCCCAGATAGACAGACATACCCTAGCACCTAGGCAGACAGACATACCATAGCTCCCAGGCAGACAGACATACCCTAGCACCCAGGCAGACAGACATACCCTAGCTCCCAGGCAGACAGACATACCCTAGCTCCCAGGCAGACAGACATACCCTAGCTCCCAGGCAGACAGACATACCCTAGCACCCAGGTAGACAGACATACCCTAGTTCCCAGACAGACAGACATACCCTAGCTCCCAGACAGACACACCCTAGCACCCAGGCAGACAGACATACCCAACCACCAGACAGACAGACATATCCTAGCCCCCAGGCAGACAGACCCTAGCACCCAGACAGACAGACATACCCTAGCTCCCAGGCAGACAGACATACCCTAGCACCCAGGCAGACAGACATACCCTAGCACCCAGACTGACAGACATACCTTAGCACCCAGACAGACAGACATACCCTAGCACCCAGACAGACATACCCTAACTCCAGACAGACAGACATACCCTAGCACCCAGACAGACAGACACACCCTAGCACCCAGGCAGACAGACATGCCCTAGCACCCAGGCAGACAGACATGCCCTAGCACCCAGACAGACAGACAGACATACCCTAGCTCCCAGACAGACATACCCTAGCTCCCAGACAGACAGACATACCCTAGCACCCAGGCAGACAGACATACCCTAGCACCCAGGCAGACAGACATACCCTAGCACCCAGGCAGACAGACGTACCCTAGCACCCAGACAGATAGACGTACCCTAGCACCCAGACAGACAGACGTACCCTAGCTCCCAGGCAGACAGAGACATACCCTAGCACCCAGACAGACAGACAGACATACCCTAGCACCCAGACAGACAGACATACCCTAGCACCCAGGCAGACAGACATGCCCTAGCTCCCAGGCAGACAGAGACATACCCTAGCACCCAGGCAGACAGACATACCTTAGCACCCAGGCAGACAGACATACCCTAGCTCCCAGGCAGACAGACATACCCTAGCTCCCAGGCAGACAGACATACCCTAGCACCCAGGCAGACAGACATACGCTAGTTCCCAGAAAGACAGACATACCCTAGCTCCCAGACAGACATACCATAGCTCCCAGGCAGACAGACATACCCAACCACCAGACAGACAGACATACCCTAGCACCCAGACAGACAGACATACCCTAGCACCCAGGCAGACAGACATACCCTAGCACCCAGACAGACAGACATACCCTAGCTCCCAGACAGACAGACATTCCCTAGCACCCAGACAGACAGACAAACCCTAGCACCCAGACAGACAGACATACCCTAGCTCCCAGACAGACAGACATTCCCTAGCACCCAGACAGACAGACAAACCCTAGCACCCAGACAGACAGACATACCCTAGCTCCCAGACAGACAGACATTCCCTAGCACCCAGACAGACAGACAAACCCTAGCACCCAGACAGACAGACATACCCTAGCACCCAGACAGACAGACAAACCCTAGCACACACACAAAGGAAGTTTAAAAGAAAGAGTGTAGAGCAAAATGGCTGTGGGGCTCCCGGAAAAACTTTCAAAGCTTCTCAGTAAGTCAGATGATGTGGTATACCGTCATGTGAAACAAACAGTACCACTTTCCCTTTGAAAACCACGGATGCTATTTGAATACACACTTCTTAGTGGCCCTCGAACAATACACTGATATTGGTGCTTTGCTGGAACTCAAAAGCTCTTTACACAAAAGGCAGAGGAGAGGAAATAAATGGGAGAATATAAGCTGGTAGAATACTGAATTGTGCTGAAGCCAGCTCTCTCTCTCTCTCTCTCTCTGTCTCAGTCTCTCTGACTTTCTCTCTCTCCCACTTTTCTTCTCACTCTCTCACTGTCTCTGTTAGTATTTATGATGGTACTGTATCTGGAGGAGAAGTAAAGGAGAAGAAGGAGAAAGGATGGTGGAATGAGAATTCAGAGAACTCTCTCATTTATACTCATAACTTATTTAATAACTTCTGGGGAGAGTGCATGTTGTTGAACTTGTGCTTAACGCGTGTGGGTAGGATCTCTGAGTTTTAGTTCCCTTTTAATGTGACATATAAACTAAGGCTAGTTTATCCAACATACAAAGACTGTGGCTAGTTAGTTTGTTCTTCCCCCACTGTGAACAATAGCCTGAGGCCAGAGAAGGACTGTTGTCAGGCTAATAATAAAGTCCATGGCTACATTCATCTGAAGTCTGTTCTCTCTGACTCTGGCCTCTAGCTTGGACAACAGATGGAATGTTAGGGTTTGAACCCCACTCTGATGCATCACACACAGACACACACAAATACTGTAGCCTCGTTATTGTGTTACTATTTCCTTTTCTAGAAAAAAAATTTCGTGCTATTTTTTGTACTTTTTATTTCTGAATTGTTAGGAAAGACCTCGTAAATAAGCATTTCAGGGTAAAAAGTCTACATTTGTTGTATTCGGCGTATGTGACAAGTAACATTTGATTTCACACTAACAAACAGACTCTAACAAAACGGAGGTGATAATGATATTTTGCGTAGCTCTCTCTCTCTCTCTCTCTCTCTCTCTCTCTCTCTCTAAAGCCCTTTGACATAGTCCAGAGTGGAAGCTGAACATGGGATAGGACCCACATCCAATACAACAGAACAGCTATCTCTCCGACACCACCCAATCTCCATTCCATGATATCTCCATCAAATGGGATTCTAGCAGTCTCCGATACGACGATATCTCTAGCGTATGCATTCCTATTGAATTCCAATGTGCTTCTGCTCCCTCTCTGCTCACACAGACAGCAGAGATATGTTGTATGTGTTGACTGTGGAGGCAAAACCAGTCTGTGTGTGTGTTAGTAAGCACTTATGTGCATACATACAGTACTTACACGTGTGGGTATGTTGTCGCTTAGCAAACCCAGTCTATCTCTGGGGTGATATAGCAGTAGCTTAAAAAAAAGAGATGAATTAACCCCCATGTTCAGTGGTTCTGTCTCTGTCAGCCTCGGGGCATGACCCTGCACCACCTGTCCAGGCTTTAATGAGAACGGGAGAGAGACAAAGATGATGGAGGGTCAATTACACCTCCATGTTGTAGACCAGAGGAATGAACTGAACGCTAGTTCACCTTTCATTACCACCCCCTGCTACAAGGTTAAGGGTGTTGCACCAGTTAGTGAAAGACAGTTGTGATTGAGGGTTTTACTCTAACAGATAGAGATATCAGATCTTCTTTGAGGAGAAGAAGAGTCAGACAGTGTATTAGATGTGGTTGTAATGAGAAGATGAAATTGGTAGAGAGTAGAGACTCACCTTTCCAGGGCTGAAAGAGGTTAACGGAAATGTGTACTATATTTGAGGTTTTATATATTTGAGGTTTTTAAAAGGCTTCTGAAGTTTGTAATTTCCACTTTGAAATTTCAGACTTGATTTTCCCTTATGGAAAATGTATCAACCCCTACAAAAATCTCCATTAATTATCATCCACATAATAATAAAACAATTCTGTTGCTGCAGGATTATTTTCCTGCTGTAGCAAACTGGCTCAAATTAAGTCATCTAAACAAGCATGTGTCCTATTTCCTCCACCAGATCCGGTGGACCAAGACAGCAGGCAGTGTGTCTGACCGCTTCCAGGACTCGAGTGTGTTTAACGAGACGCTGCACATCACCAAGATCCAGAGACACCAAGGGGGACGCTACTACTGCAAGGCTGAGAACGGCCTGGGCTCCCCGGCCATCAAGTCCATACGGGTCGACGTCTACTGTAAGTGCTGCAAATTACCATCAGACACAGTGGTTGAGCCAACATTGTTTTCTTGTTATCTCAATGTTGCATCAAATCCAAAGTGACTAGTTAGTATACAGCTCTAGTTTCATTTTCAACTAGATTTCAACCACAAGGTTTGGTTTTTCCTCTGAGTACATTTTTTATTTTACCTTTGTTTAACTAGGCAAGTCAGGTAAGAACAAATTATTATTTACAATGACAGCCTAGGAACAGTGGGTTAACTGCCTTGTTCAGGGGCAGAACAACAGATTTTTACCTTGTCAGCTCGGGGAATCGATCTAGCAACTTTTCGGTTACTGTCCCAACGCTCTAACCACTAGGCTACCTGCCGCCCCAAAATGCTTTCTTTCCAGAGGTGCTTTGGTGATGCTCTGTGTATCCAGATTGTTGATTAAATTAAAAAGGCACTTTATTGTCATGTTGTGTCAATCCCGGCCCCATAAAATGGAAATGTCTGTTGGGATCCATTAAACTGAATGGCCATACACTGTTATTGTTTTTATTGATCGGCCATTGATTGTCCTGTTCACCTCATCAATTGATGAGTGGTGAAGACACACGTCAGTGCACTTCCATCACAGCTACAACCCCCCTCCAGGCTGTTCCTCTGCACTACGACCCCAGTTACTATGAGTTCACTCAGAATTTTAAAGGGTGTGAACAGGTGTGGTTTTGCATAAATATCCAATGACAATGTCTGTAAGAGTGTAAGAGAAACAGCTTGCAAGGTGTGTTATTTGTAACACAGTTACCAACATCTGATGCAGTGTAAACATTCTATGTGAACCAGCATTGCCATTTTCCTCTATCTTCAGACTGCACTTGATTGAGTTGGGGTCCTAGACTAGACATTCTGTGTGTTTTTGTTGGAGAAACTATACAGTGGCTAACAGTCTTAACAACCCAACCCAGTAGGTTCCAGCCTAGCCAAACCCAGTAGGTTCCAGCCGTGCCAAACCCAGTAGGTTCCAGCCATGCCAAACCCAGTAGGTTCCAGCCTAGCCAAACCCAGTAGGTTCCAGCCGTGCCAAACCCAGTAGGTTCCAACCGTGCCAAACCCAGTAGGTTCCAGCCATGCCAAACCCAGTAGGTTCCAGCCGTGCCAAACCCAGTAGGTTCCAGTCTAGCCAAACCCAGTAGGTTCCAGCCTAGCCAAACCCAGTAGGTTCCAATCATGCCAAACCCAGTAGGTTCCAGCCGTGCCAAACCCAGTAGGTTCCAGCCGTGCCAAACCCAGTAGGTTCCAGCCGTGCCAAACCCAGTAGGTTCCAGCCTAGCCAAACCCAGCAAGTTCCAGCCGTGCCAAACCCAGTAGGTTCCAGCCGTGCCAAACCCAGTAGGTTCCAGCCTAGCCAAACCCAGCAAGTTCCAGCCGTGCCAAACCCAGCAAGTTCCAGCCTAGCCAAACTAGCCATTACAATAGTGAGGTCTGATTGGAGTTGTCCGGGGCACCTTCTTTAGCTGCAATCCACAACTCCACAGAGGTGCACTTAAATGAAGGATGGTTGCTCTGGTCTGAACCCTAGACAAGCAAAAATCATCTGTCCCAGCCAAACCAACTACAAGCACTTAAAACCAGCACTTTCCCTTCCGTAACATCACTGCCAGTGATAAACTTTTGGGCTTGTGTTCTCCTCTTCTCCCACTCTCTCTGTGTTGCAGAACACAGAGCGGTCTGCAGTGCTGTCTCTGTCGCACTGCCTCTCCTCTCTGCCTCTCCTCTCTCCTCTCTGCCTCTCCGCTGCCTCTCCTCTCTCCTCTGTCTCGATCTCTCTCCTCTGTCTCGCCTCTCTCTGTCTCGCCTCTCGGCCTCTCGTCTCGGCCTCTCGTCGGCCTCTGCTTTTGCTTCAGCTTTTGCTTCTGCCTCTGCTTTTGCTTCTGCTTTTGCCTCTTCTCTCCTCTCTTCTTTCTCTTCTCTCCTCTCCTCGTTAAGGCAGGGGTTAAGAAAAAACACTTTGATCTGACATCCAAAGCATCTCTTCCATCTGCCAATCACTCTTGTCAGTCTGTCACAACGGGCAGGGTCTGTCTGTCAGTGTGGCTGGTGTTTAGCCACATCGTCGCCAAGGCTCTTTCTGTGCCTGTTCTCTCTTTCCTTCTGTCTCCATTTCCCCTTTCTATTTCCCTCTCTCTCTCCTTTCTCTCTCTCTCTCTCTGTTTCCCTCCCTGTCTCCTCTTGGTCCCTGCATGTCTGTGTGGCTCTCAGTCGTTGTACCTGTATATTAGTTCTGACGTGAGCAAGGGCTTTGGAATAGGTGATGGTTAGAAAGCTTGGAACTTGGAAGGAGGGGGAAGTAGTGACTTTCTTTCTCTCCTTGGCTCCTTTCCTTCATCTGCTCTGGACTGCCATATTGGCTTTGTGGTGGATGTCTAAAGGACATGTGCTTTCTCCTGTCCAGTTATTCCACACTGTTGATTGTAAAATATTGAGACATACAATAGACCCTGGACAGACAGTGACTAACATCCCAGTGTCACTGGTTTAGCATGATAACAGTATGATTACCAAAGTTGACCAGTGGCCATTTTGAATCCTCTCTGGTTTGCCATGGCATTGTTTACAGTTTAATGGATGGTGAATCCTGAATGGGCAGCGTGGGAGGGATGCTTAACCTATCAGACATCAGCTGTGACATCCAGACCATCATTCAACAAATGACGTCATCCAATGCTTTCACTAGTTGCCTCCCAGTCCAATGATGTCTTGAGTTGTGCTCTCCAGAAAAACTCTCTGTTTAACCTTTTACTGCAGTGGGCTAAATCAGGGTCACACACAGTGATTATTGGTAGTCTTTAACAAAATGACTTTGAAGCTAAAGTATACACCTCACAAACATCGGCTCAAACAAAGAAGACACCTGTACCATGTCAGATATAGAGTTGAAATGTATTACATTTTGCGTTTGCATCCCAATATTACACTTTATATACATCACAGAAGACTGAAATATAACAAAACTGTTTGACATGGAAACACCAGATTTGAGTTTTTAAAAATCAAACAAATTGTATTGGTCACATAGACATGGTTAGCAGATGTTATTGCGAGTGTAGCGAAAGTAATTTAACAATTCCACAACAACTACCTAATACACACAAATCTAAGTAAAGGGATGAATAAGAATATATATGTCACGTCCTGGCCAGTATAAGGGTTAATTAGTATTGTAGTTTGGTCAGGACGGGGCAGAGGGTATTTGTTTTATGTGGTTCAGGGTGGTGTGTTTGTTAAAAGGGTGTTTGAATAAGTATTCCGGGGTTTTTGGGCACTGTTTGGTTTTCATGTATTTCTATGTTTAGTCTAGTGTGTGTGGTTCTATGTTGGGTTAATTGGGGTTGGACTTCCAATTGAAGGCAGCTGTTTGGTGTTGCCTTTGATTGGAAGTCCTATATTAGTTGGGTGTGTTTGTCTTGTATTTTGTGGGAGATTGTTCTGTGTTTAGCCTTGTGCCTTACCAGACTGTTTTTGTTGATCGTTCGTTCTTTGTTATTTTGGTGTTCATTTTGTATTTATTAAAAAGCAAGATGAGCATACACATACCTGCTGCGTTTTGGTCCTCCATTACCGACGACAAGCGTGACAATATACATATACATATATGGATGAGCGATGACCGAGCAGCATAGCCAAGATGCAATAGATGGTATAGAATACAATATATACATATGAGATTAATAATGTTTACATATCTTGCATTACTAAAGTGGCATTATTAAAGTGACTAGTGATCCATTTATTAAAGTGGCCAATGATTTCGAGTCTGTATATAACATTCCACTAGTGAGGCCAAACGGGGCACTTTTGGTAATTGACTGCAGGAAAGGACTACTAGAAGTGGATGAAAAGGGAATCGATCAAGTATCGAAGACATGGTACAGTACTTTCAAGTACATGAGCCTTTCAAGCTTGATTTCCTCAAGTACTGTACTTGTAGGTTTCCTATTTATCATTGAGTATACACTAAATACTGTATGTAATGCTATGGCCTTCATATTGTAGAGCCTTTAAAACACAACTCTATAGGACATTATTAAAGCAGCGGCAGCGTTTAAAGAGTTACATGCTGACCACATTGCTCACGTCGCAAAATAAATTTGCATATACATGTTATTCAATCATTGCACCCACACTGCAAGCCAACGAGCGTCTGCATTGCCAGGCACTAAAATAGAAGTTGCTTCTATTTGTGACACAAAACGCGATGCAAGTACTGCTTCTCCCATCGCCTCATTTGGCTTTTAAAAGAATATACCCACGTGCCATCTTCTCATTGGTTATACCCACATGGGTGATTGAAAGATGAACTGAGGTCGGTAATACACCTTATTATGAAAGTTAGTTGCCAATCGCCATATAAAGTCCAAAGAAGAAAAAGCCTGGAAGGAGGAGAGATGACTAGAAATGATTTGGTTGACTGTTTTATCTGTGGATTAATTGTCAGAGTAGAGGTCCTTGTGCATTTCAGGTAAAATAACAACTCAATGTTTATATCCCAGGACAAATTAGCTAGCAACAGCAAGCTAGCTAGCTAAATAGGACAAATTAGCTAGCAAAAGCAAGCTAACTAGCTAAATTGCCATAAATGTTTAATGCTTTTTGACCTGTCCCCAAATTAATATAATTAGTTCAGAGTTTGTTTTGATATTTCAACCTGCGTGTCAGTATCGCGTTTGGTGTGGGGGGACAAAATCCATTTGCGCACGTTGGCGCATGCGGACACACGCACGGGTCCGATTTGGGCATGGTGTTAGACCGATGACGCCCTTGTCTCTGGCCTTGTAGTCCATATGTACTTCATTAGCTGGGTGTTGTGTTGCACATCCAGCAGAAACATAGTGGATTTCTCCCGGTAAATGCTATTGCTGTCACCCAGGGGTGAATGTAATTGATGTGCCTCTTTTGCAGCTCTCGCTATTTTTAGTGCTTTGCAGCCTTGTTTTTTAATTAGCATTTCAATTGCTATTTGGGCGCCAGGGCTCAACAACAACACCTTGAAAAATTGTGTTGACACGGATTTTCGGATGTTGTGTGGGTGTGTTTTTACTCAAACTGTCTTTAAACTACCCAGAAATCAAATCAAACTTTATTTGTCACATGCGCCAAAAACAGCAAGTGTAGACTTTACCGTGAAATACTTACTTAAATGTAACCGCAAGTAAGGATGGCTACTATAGGGATACAAGTCAGAGAATGACAGGACTTTATTTTTCGGTGGGAATTTAGGAGGGCTTCCATTTCAATGTGAATTTAGTCTTTGTTCTGTTCTTAAAAAAAATAAAAAAAAATATTGATTTTCCTTCCTAGTCCTGAAACCAGAGGGCTTATTTTCAATTTAGAGTTGAAATATTTCCAGATTTATTTGTTCATACATACATACTTACAAAATCAATGTGTGCTCCTTTCCTAACCGTTCACCTTCCAAAGAGACTGCTGGATCCGCCATGACAACGTCCAATAGACATTCAATTCAATGAAATGATGGAAGGAAGGAAAGAGAGAAAGGGAGAATTCTCTGGACGCATTGCCTAGGTTTGAAAATAAATGAAATGAAAGAAGGAAGGACAAAGAATGAAAAAAAGAGGAAGAATTCTATGGTAGAAGTATTGCCAACTCAAAAGGACAGACAACAGCAGGATGGGTAATTAACTTACCTCTGTAGCCCAGAGGAGCTGATATTAGCCCTGGCAGGCCTAGCAGGCACAGCAGTAACTCATTTAAAATACCCACCCCATCTAAGCACATTTCTACCTGCTGGTGCTTCAGAAGATGTGTTTGTCCATAGTGAGGTCTGCAGGGACAGATGCCCACTCAGAAGTTAATAAAAAACTCCCTACCGTCCTTCCGTTGATCGATTGGTAGCTTTGCTGTTCCTAAGAACTTAGAGCCTCTTCTTCCTCAGTTCCTTGAAGGATCCATCTATTACAATGTTTTTCATTTCATCTGGGCTGTATGGTTGGTATTGCTGTGTCTGAGACTGCATTGACGTACCTAGTAGAGAAAGGCCTATAGCAGGGGCTTATAGATGGCTTTAAGGACTTCACATCCCCAATGTAATACATTTCTGATGTGAAAAGAGTCCAATGGACTCCAATGAAGTACAAAAGACTCAAGTACTTCATCTGTGCCAATGCGTTTAACAGGAGTTAGAGAGCATGTACTTGTATATTGGGACTGAAAAACTTTATTGCACTGATATTGAGTTTGCACTTTTACAGAGTCCACTTGTCAGGAATCAACAGTATATACCACCAATTTGACAATGGAGGTAGTTTCAGGACTCTTTAAAGTGGATGAATAATCAAATGGCGATTTTTACACTGGAGGCTGCTGTGGCCCTATGAGTCCCCAACCAATCAGTGACCCTTTTGTCACTCTCCTTTGGATAGTTCCATACACAACCCATTACTCATCTTTAACAGGCTTCTTATTGTCTCAGCCTCAAATGTTCATTGGTCTCGGAGCTGAAATAAACTCTGTGTGTGATTTAACTTTGGCCAACAAACTGAAAACGCTGCCAGGATTGTTGTGTCTTCAGCTGGCTAAGTCCAATTCAACACAGAGCGTGGTTGATAAATGAAAGATCTTAAGGGATGGATCGAAATTTACAGAATGGATACCTGGAGGAAAATGGGGGAGGGTCATGCTTTTTCAATTTTAGTCCAGGGGAGGGTTTAGTATTTTTGTAATCTAGTCCAACAGATGGTCATGTAATTTGTAATTGATGAAATTACAATATTTCTGTGTTTTAGAATTAGTTGCTTTTAGGCTACATATCAATGTGTGCCCGATGACGCCCCTCGTCTCTGATTCTCTGCAGGGTGCGCAATATGTGCTCCTATAGGCTATTTAATGAAATTATCCACAGTCTATAGGCTATAGGCTACAAAGTGCATGCTCTGAGTTAAATTTCTAGGAAAATTCACTTCCTTCCTGAGTCTTTTGTGCTGCTGGGATGGTGTAAATAAAACTAGGCTGCATTGCACACTGCAATGGATATTCCATTCCTGAGCCCTGGCCTGCTCTGCTCTTGATGATAAAAACTTGTTTTGTGCTGCCTAACTAATGCTGTGCTGTGTAAGCCTACAGTGGCAGTTCAGGACGAGAGTCAAATAAGTCTTCAGAAAATAATTTTTGATTAGGCCTCTTCCCAAAAATGTGATATCTTCCGCTCCAACTAGCCTATAGCCTATGTTCTGTTCAGTTTGAGAAGGAGCGCGCGAAGAGGAGAAGGAGGACCGGAGGTCAACTTTGACAGCTTGCTACTACTATCGTTTATTTTAATAAAAACAATATGTTTCTTGCCCATGATGTATTTATCAGAGTTATTAACCTCACAATAAGCCAGATTGCAATAACTTACATTGGGGTGCTGAAACTTGAAGCAGCATCTGCGGCACAATCAATCGAAAATGGACAGCTCATGGGGCTGAAAGTAGGCAAATTCGGGTAAGCATAATTAATTTAAACCGTCTTAATTTTAATTAGACTTCACTAACAACAAGAGGGCTTTGTGTTGGAGCCTATTTCTTCTTATTTAAGAAATAGTTTGACAGATGAAATTAGGCTATAGGCTGCTATATCCATAGATTTGTCTGCCAATTCCTCTACCATGCACTCTTTAACTAGCCTACTTCTGTGTCAGTGAAGGGCTGTTAAGGGTTGGAAGAACTTGACTGGCCTGCACAGAACCCTGACCTCAACCCCATCAAACACCTTTGGGATGAATTGTAACGCTGACTGTGAGCCAGGCCTAATCGCCCAAAATCAGTGCCCGACCTCGCTAATGCTCTTGTGGCTGAATGGACGCAAGTCCCAACAGAAATGTTCCAACATCGAGTGGAAAGCCTTACCAGAAAAGTGGAGGTTGTTATAGAAGTAAAGGGTGGACCAACTCCATATTAATGCCCATGATTCTGGAATGAGATGTTCGACGAGCAGCTGTACACAATGTGTAACAAAAACATGTCATGTTTTTGTTCATGTAGTGGATGATATGATGAACACATAATGTAGGCCTATCTCTCTGTCCATTCTTACCCTGTAATTTCTGTCATTTGTGTTGAATTAAAAAAAGATTCTGGTAATATGTAAAAGTATGTAGAATTGCATGAAACGTTTATAAAATACCATTTTTTCTCGGGCCTGCAAATACAATGATAGATTCATGCAATGTTTTATTATAAAAGGGGTCTTTCCACTCCTACTCTTGTCCACGATGGTCTGTTATCCCACAACCTTCTGTCCCGCAGCCCTGTGTGCTATCAAAATTCCTGCCGTTGCCAACTAATGCCTACAGGACAAAGACCAGCTTCTAAAACAGCATATTTAAGGCTTTGGTCTGTCGAAAAAAGTGAGGGTAAATGGTAGGCATGTTCTCTGCTATCCACTTTATGTTCCTGGTATAGGGGTGGGGCACTTTTTTTTCAACCATTCAGGGAGGATTTAGGTCAATAATATTTTGCTGAAGGGAGGGTCATCCATTTTAATTTCAGAGAGGTCTTCACTCCCTAAGCTAAAACAACCATGAAGCTAAAAAACTACTGTTTGACTATCTGAAATGCTGTGCTTAACCACATCTGCATGAATAATCACATTAATATGAGCATAAAAAAACTACTTTCTGATATTTGTACAGCTGCTAACAATATGCTAGCAGCTGATAGCTAGCTATTATGGAGCTATGTAACATCTAACGCTAATATTAGCTCGCTAGCTAGTGTTAGCTATTATGGAGTTATGAAACGGAGCTATGGTGCGGCAGGTATTTTTAATTTAACCTTTATTTAACTAGGCAAGTCAGTATCCCCGAGCAAACTAAGTGAAAAATCTGTCGATATGCCCTTGTAATTCACTAAAAGTGTCTGCTAAATGACTCAAATGTAATTTAACCCCTGCCTCTGTCACTTTAGGCCCAGGCTGTGTGGTACAAAGGTGAATGGTGGTACTTGGGGCAGACACATTCCCTCTTTGGACATGCTCTCCCTCTTCCTCCTCCTCTGCTTCCTCCTCCCCCTCTTCCTCCTCCTCACCCCCTCCTCCTCATGATCTACGTCTTCCTTTCTACACTCTCTCTCTCTCTCTCTCTCTTCTCTCCTCTCCTCTCCTTCCTCTTCACGCTCCTCTTGCTGTCTCTCTCCCTCTACTCTCCTCTCCTTCCCCTTCACTTTCCTTTTCCTCTCTCGCTCCACTCCTCCCTCCTCACTCCACATTTCTATCCCTCCAATCATCTCTAAGTCCTCTTTCTCCATGCCTTTTGCTTCTGAGCCCAGACTCACCACATCACTTCCCTCACCTTTCACTGACCTAGAGGAACAGAGGACCAGAGGGAGAGGAGAGGAGCAACAAATAGGATATAATTGTGGTCAGGAACATTTTCTCTCTCACACACTCTCTCTCTTTTCCTTTCTCTCTTTCTTTTTCTCAACTATACACACACTCTCTTCCTAATAATCACCTCTCAGGGGTTTCCATAATAAATTGTGTGATTCCACACACACACTCTTTCTCTTTCTCTCTCTCTAGCCTCCAATCAACTCTCGCTTTCTTGCCTGACAGACCAACTACAGAGTTTGCCAATGTTAGCTGATTATTTATGAAGCTAGGACAGTTTCCAAATGAATTACATCGGTAGAAACAGGACAAAACAAGCAACTTGTTAGCTGGCTATGTAAACAAATATGCAACTCAATATTCATATGAGCTCCACTGCTCTGGCATCTACCCTAACACGACAGCTGTTAAATAATAGGAAAACGAGCAATGTATAGCCTATGAATATCTGCACCTAGCAAACATGACAACCCATAACTTAAGCCCAACAGATAAACACAAATTACTCAAGCCTTCATTTCAGTGGGTAGTTAGCTGGTTGTCTGTATGACTAGCTAGTGAAAGTGACAGCAGAGGTTTACGCTTCGTGAGTGCTGACCAAATTTACTGCTACTCACAACTTTTCTTGCCTGACAGACTAGCTAGCTAGCTATAGCAAGCAGCTTGGGCCGTTTCCACATTAATTACATCGGTAGAAACAAGACCAACCACCAACTAGTTAGCTGACTACATGCAGCTAAACACTGCAACTATTTACATGACACAGAGAGCTCCACCGGTGATGTACTAGCCTATACCAACCAAGTGATCATGACAGGACTTGCTAATCTGAAAGCTATTCCCCACATTTCACGTCATCAAACATAGACAACACCAAACATATATATCTGCTGTTTATTTATTTCACTCACCTCGACATCATCGCTTTTCAAATTGCAAGGACGTGTCCGAATTTGTATCACCAACCAATATACAGTAGATACAGCCTCTTTCACAGTGAAAAGTCGTGTACACTTCGGCGCCGTCATTTTGAGAAAAAAACATTGAAAAGTCAAATGACAGCATAGCCTGTTTCCGGTTTCTGGTTGATGATGCAACAGCCGCGCGAATACAACAACAGGTTGTTTGCATCTTAATTTTGTGATCATTTAAAGAAAGGACTTCGACGGCCGCTATGGGTTCGAAAGAGTTAAATGGGTTTCTGGTTTTCCGCTTCCCTCTGGAAAATGTATATTAATATTAAATAAAAACTAATAACTACATTATTGCTGTTTCCATTTGTCATTATTGTGTATTTTCTATTTACTTGTATTGCTGTGTTATGCTGTATTATAATGCTGTATAATAATGTTGCCTAATCAATCACCTTCCAGTGCAAAAAACATGGAAATTAAAAACAAAACACTGCCTCCCGAGTGGCGCAGCGCTCTAAGGCATCGCAGTGCTTGAAGCATCACTACAAACCTGGGTTCGATCCCAGGCTGTGTTGCAGCCAGCTGCGACCGGGAGACCCATGAGGTGGTGCACAATTGGCCTAGCGTAGTCCGGGTTAGGTGGGGGTTTGGCCTGTCGGGATGGCCTTGTCCCATAGCACTCTAGCGACTCCTGTGGTGGGCCGGGCGCATGCACGCTGACATGGTCACCAGTTGTACGGTGTTTCCTCTGACAAATTGGTGCAGCTGGCTTCTGGGTTAAGCGAGCAGTGTGTCAAGAAGCACTGCAGCTTGGCAGGGTCGAGTCTCAGAGGACACATGGCTCTCGACCTTCACCTCTCCCGAGTCCGTACTGGAGTTCCAGCGATGGAAGAAGACAGTAACTACCAATTTAGATATCACTAAAAAGGGGTAAAAATACAAATAATAAAAACACTATGTTTTAAGTGAGAAGGGGGCATTGGTCTGAAGCCGAAAAGACTACTCCACCCATGCTTTCCCAAGGTTTTCCAGCACACAGCTTTGACATACTATAGTTGCGGCAAAAAGTTTTGAGAATGACACAAATATTTCCATAAAGTTTGCTGCTTCAGTGTCTAGATATTTTTGTCTGATGTTACTATGGAATACTGAAGTATAATTACAAGCATTTCATAAGTGTCAAAGGCTTTTATTGACAATTACATGAAGTTGATGCAAAGAGCCAATATTTGCAGTGTTGACCATTCTTTTTCAAGACCTCTGCAATCCACCCTGGCATGCTGTCAATTAACTTCTGGGCCACATCCTGACTGATGGCAGCCCATTCTTGCATAATCAATGCTTGGAGTTTGTCAGAATTTGTGGGGTTTTGTTTGTCCACCCGCCTCTTGAGGATTGACCACAAGTTCTCAATGGGATTAAGATCTGGGGAGTTTCCTGGCCATGGACCCAAAATATCGATGTTTTGTTCCCTGAGCCACTTAGTTATCACTTTTGCCTTATGGCAAGGTGCTCCATCATGCTGGTAAAGGCATTGTTTGTCACCAAACTGTTCCTAGATGGTTGGGAGAAGTTGCTCTCGGAGGATGTGTTAATACCATTCTTTATTCATTACTGTGTTCTTAGGCAAAATTGTGAGTGAGCCCACTCCCTTGGCTGAGAAGCAACCCCACACATGAATGGTCTCAGGATGCTTTACTGTTGGCATGACACAGGACTGATGGTAGCGCTCACCTTTTCTTCTCCGGACAAGCTTTTTTCCGGATGCCCCAAATAATCGGAAAGGGGATTCATCAGAGAAAATGACTTTACCCCAGTCCTCAGCAGTCCAATCCCTGTGCCTTTTGCAGAATATCAGTCTGTCCCTGATGTTTTTCCTGGAGAGAAGCGGCTTTTTTGCTGCCCTTCTTGACACCAGGCCATCCTCCAAAAGTCTTCGCCACACTGTGCATGCAGATGCACTCACACCTTCCTGCTGCCATTCCCGAGCAAGCTCTGTACTGGTGGTGCCCCCATCCCGCAGCTGAATCAACTTTAGGAAATGGTCCTGGAGCTCGCTGGACTTTCTTGGGCTTCCTCAAGCCTTCTTCACAACAATTGAACCACTCTCCTTGAAGTTCTTGATGATCAGATAAATGGTTGATTTAGGTGCAATCTTACTGGCAGCAATATCCTTGCCTGTGAAGCCATTTTTGTGCAAAGCAATGATGACGGCACGTGTTTCCTTGCAGGTAATCATGGTTGACAGAGGAAGACCAATGACTCCAAGCACCACCCTACTTATGAAGCTTCCAGTCTGTTATTCGAACTCAATCAGCATGACAGAGTGATCTCCAGCCTTGTCCTCGTCAACACTCACACCTGTGTTAACGATAGAATCACTGACATGATGTCAGCTGGTCCTTTTGAGTAAGGGCTGAATTGCAGTGGAAATGTTTTTTTGGGATTCAGTTCATTTGCATGGCAAAGAGGGACTTTGCAATTAATTGCAATTCATCTCATCACTCTTCATAACATTCTGGAGTATATGCAAATTGCCATCATACAAACTGAGGCAGCAGACTTTGTGAAAATTATGTTGGTCTATTGTACTTCCAACAATGGTTGCTTAATTGAGGACCCCTTCAAGATAAAATCCCGTTAGCGGGATTGGTTGGACAACAACCAGTGAGATAGCAGGGCGCGAAATTCAAAACAAAATCATCTCCAAATTAAAATTCAAGTATTATACAGCATTTTAAAGATATTCTACTCGTTAATCCAATCACATTGTCCGATTTCAAAAAGGCTTTACAGTGAAAGCAAAACATTAGATTATTTTAGCATAGCACCTTAGCAAAAAAATAAAAAAGCCATTTTCCAAGCATGGATAGCCATCACAAAACCAGATATACAATTAAGCACTAACCTTTGACAATCTTCATCAGATGACACTCCTAGGACATCATGTTAGACAATACATGCATTTTTTGTTCGATCAAGTTTATATTTATATCCAAAAACCCAATTTTTACATTGGCGCGTTACGTTCAGAAAATGTTTTCTCCCCATAACCTTCGGTGAATAGGCACATTTAATTTACAGAAGAACTCATAAACGTTGACAAAATGTATAACAATTATTTAAAGAATTAGAGATAATCTACTCCTTTATGCAACCACTTTGTCAGATTTCAAAATAACTTTACGGAAAAAGCACATTGTTCAATATTCTGAGTACAGAACTTAGCCTTCAATGCTAAGCTATACAGTTAGCCTACAACCACGACGTTGACAAATCTCTAAAAATATGTTAGAAATATTTACTTACCTTTGCTGATCTTCGGCGGAATGCACTCGGATGGGCACCCACTTCCACAAGAAATGTTTATTTGTTCTGCAAAGTCCATCATTTATGTCCAAATACGTCCGTTTTGTTGACCCATCCAGAACACTTTACAATGCCATGTGGCATGGACGCAAATCCATAGACAAAATGTTCAAAGTTCCATTACCGTTTGTAGAAACACATCAAACAATGTTTACAATCAATCCTTTAGGGTATTTTCTAACGTAAAATTGCGATAATTTTACAACCGGGCAATAGGTATTCATCCCAGAAGAAAAATAAAAAAACAACAAAGTCACGTGCACACGCGTCATAAGACACCTGTCCTCAGACTGGCCAGTGATTGACTGAGCCACAATTTTCTGCCCGGTAACAGATGACGGATAAAACCAGTTCCTAACGATTGTTGACAGCCAATGGAAGAGTTAGGAGGTGCAACGTATATCCTATGTCACTGTAGTTTTTCAAGGGATTCCAAAAAAAACTACATTTCTAATTTCTCCCACTTCCTGATTCAATTTTTCTCAGGTTTTTTGCCTGCCACCATTCAAACAGTTTTAGAAACTTCAGAGTGTTTTCTATCCAAATCTACTAATAATATGCATATTCTATTTTCTGGGCCAGAGTAGTAACCTGTTTAAATTGGGTACGTTTTTCATCCGGCCCCAACAGGTTAACCGTTTATGTTAATTATCCTAACATTTGTCATTAGTTCACCACCCGTAATTGTCCTTGTTCTTATGACACAACAGTTTGTGATGCCGCTTGATGCGACTACAGCCAAATTCATAGTCTTCAGAGGGATAATGAACTTCAGTGTCCTGCTATTAAAATACACCTATTTTTTTACAATTTTTTTGACAATTTTTTTACTAAAAGTGTTAAACAAATCAAAATAGATTTAATATTGAAGATTCTTCAAAGTAGCCATCCTTTGCCTTGATGACATCTTTGCACATTCTTGGCATTCTCTCAACCATCTTCATGAGGTAGTAACCTGGAATGCATTTCAATTAACAGGTGTACCTTGTTAAAAGTTAATCTGTGGAATTTCTTTCCTTCTTAATGCCTTTGAGCCAATCAGTTGTGTTGTGACAAGGTAGGGGTGGTATGCAGAAGATATCCCTATTTGGTAAAAGACCAAGTCCATATTATGGCAAGAACAGCTCAAATAAACAAAGAGAAATGACAGTCCATCATTACTTTAAGATATGAAGGTCAGTCAATCCAGACAGTTTTCAAGAACTTTGAAAGTTTCTTCAAGTGCAGTCGCAAAAACCATCAAGCGTTATGATGAAACTGAGTCTCATGAGGACCGCCACAGGAAAGGAAGACCCAGCATTACCTCTGCTGCAGAGGATAAGTTCATTAGAGTTAACTACACATCAGATTGTGCTTCATAAATGCTTCACAGAGTTCAAGTATTCAACATCACCAAGCTGCTTGGCGATGGTCTTGTAGCCATTCCAGCCTTGTGTAGGTCTACAATCTTGTCCCTGACATCCTTGGAGAGCTCTTTGGTCTTGGCCATGGTGGAGAGTTTGGAATCTGATTGATTGATTGCTTCTGTGGACAGGTGTCTTTTTTACAGGTAACGAGCTGAGATTAGGAGCACTCCCTTTAAGAGTGTGCTCCTAATCTCAGCTCGTTACCTGTATAAAAGACACCTGGGAGCCAGAAATCTTTTTGATTGAGAGGGGGTCAAATACTTATTTCTCTCATTAAAATGCAAATCAATTTATAACATTTTTGACATGCGTTTTTCTGGATATGTTTGTTGTTATTCTGTCTCTCACTGTTCAAATAAACCTACCATTAAAATGATAGATTGATCATTTCTTTGTCAGTAGGCAAATGTACAAAATCAGCAGGGGATCAAATACTTTTTTCCCCCACTGTATGTGGGAACTCCTTCAAGACTGTTTGAAAAGCATTCCAGGTTAAGCTGGTTGAGAGAATGCCAATAATGTGCAAAGCTGTCATCAAGGCAAAGGTTGGCTACTTTAAAGAATCTAAAATGTAAAAAAAAAAGTTTGATTTGTTAAACACTTTTTTGGTTACTACATGATTCCATATGTGTTATTTCATTGTTTTGATGTCTTCGCTATTATTCTACAATGTAGAAAATAGTAAAAATAAAGAAAATCCCTTGAATGAGTAGGTGTTTCCAAACGTTTGACTGGTACTGTATATGTCCCTAGAAGCCTACAAGCCTCCTAGGTTTTGTATTGAAGTCAATGCAGGCAGAGGAGGATGGAAGCTTGCTGTCCTTCGCCTGCACCATGGCGCTACCCCAGCCAGTGCTGTTGAAGTTACTGTAGACCTTCATTGCAAAACTGTTATTTAATAAAAAAATTGGTGACATATGAGTATTTTTAATATAGTTTTATCTAAAAAGGATAACTTTTTTTTCATGTTTCTCTATTTAGATTTGTATTACATTTTGCTGAGTAGGATGGTCATCGCCTTCAACTTCTGAGGTGTCTTCACTAATATATATATCATTATGTTCTCTGTATTTTAAAATATAGGCCTATTGTAAATTATTGTAGCGCAACCATCTTCATTGCAAAAAGTAATACAAATACAAACATAGCTGTAAGCTACATATTCATTTAACAGAGGTAGTTAACTCTCCACTGATCAGCACAGCAATTGATAAAGCAGGACCATGTTTGCAAAACAAGTGGCTCAGAGCTAATGTCGATATTACACAAGTATGCTAACTGTTGCAGAAATCACAGTTACAGAAATCAGGAATGCAGACAGGCTAGCTCATTATATCACTGTGAGGGACTGTGTCCCACACACAACCCCCTGTTGTTATGTTGGGGACCTAAGGACCACCAAAAATATGTTATTATTAAATACATATTTTTCTCAATGAAATGTATTGCTGATATAAAAGTTGAAGGGAATATAGGCAGGCACCACATTACTACAAGACAGTACAGCTCATTCAATCAAGCCTGATGTTCTTGTAAGTATAAAAGCTTGATTTCATGTAATAAAAAAAGCTTGAAAAGGTAGTGGAATGGGATAATGTCTTAGTGTGGTCTGTGAAGAATCTAATACTTTACCTGTATGCGGTACAAAGCACATCATTGTGGGAGCAACTCCTATAAGAATATAAATTAGGCTGTTTGAAAAGGTTTGAATCCTACACATTGTTTAAAGTACAAAAGAAAAACATAGCTCGCTACTGTAGTAGGTCAAAGCTGTGTGCTGGAAAACCTTGTGAATTTGTGAATTTCCTATCTTTTTTCGGCTTCAGACCAATGCCTACTTCTCACTTAAAACATTGTTTCAAAAGAAATATATACAGTTGAAGTCGGAAGTTTACAGACACCTTAGCCAAATACAGTTAAACTCAGTTTTTCACAATTCCTGACATTTAATCCTAGTAAAAATTCCCTGTCTTAGGTCAGTTAGGATAACCACTTTATTTTGAGAATGTGAAAAGTCAGAATAATAGTAGAGAGAATGATTTATTTCAGATTTTGTTTCTTTCATCACATTCCCAGTGGGTCAGAAGTTTACATACACTCATTTAGTATTTGGTAGCATTGCCTTTAAAATGTTTAACTTGGATCAAATGTTTCAGGTAGCCTTCCACAAGCTTCCCACAATAAGATGGGTGAATTTTGGCCCACTCCTCCTGACAGAGCTGGTGTAACTGAGTCAGGTTTGTAGGCTTCTTTGCTCGCACACGCTTTTTCAGTTCTGCCCACAAATGTTCTATGGGATTGAGGTCAGGGCTTTGTGATGGCCACTCCAATACCTTGACTTTGTTGTCATTAAGCCATTTTGCCATAACTTTGGAAGTATGCTTGGGGTCATTGTCCATTTGGAAGACCCATTTACGACCAAGCTTTAACTTCCTGACTGATGTCTTGAGATGTTGCTTCAATATATCCACATCATTTTCCTATCTCATGATGCCATCTATTTTATGAAGTGCACCAGTCCCTCCTGCAGCAAAGCACCACCACAACATGATGCTGCCACCCCCGTGCTTCGTGGTTGGGATGGTGTTCTTCGGCTTCCAAGCCTCCCCCTTTTTCCTCCAAACATAATGATGGTCATTATGGCCAAACAGTTCTATTTTTGTTTCATCAGACCAGAGGACATTTCTAAAAAAAATACGATCTTTGTCCCTATGTGCAGTTGCAAACCGTAGTCTGGCTTTTTTATGGCGGTTTTGGAGCAGTGGCTTCTTCCTTGCTGAGCGGCCTTTCGGGTTGTGTCGATATAGGACTCGTTTTACTGTAGATATAGATACTTTTGTACCTGTTTCCTCCAGCATCTTCACAAGGTCCTTTGCTGTTATTCTGGGATTGATTTGCACTTTTCGCACCGAAGTACGTTCATCTCTAGGAGACAGAACGCGTCTCCTTCCTGGCCGGTATGACGGCTGCGTGGTCCCATGGTGTTTATACTTGCGTACTATTGTTTGTACAGATGAACGTGGTACATTCAGGCGTTTGGAAATTGCTCCCAAGGATGAACCAGGCTTGTGGAGGTCTACAATTGTTTTTCTGAGGTCTTGGCTGATTTCGTTTGCTTTTTTCCATTGATGTCAAGCAAAGAGGCACTGAGTTTGAAGGTAGGCCTTGAAATACATCCACAGGTACACCTCCGATTGACTCAAATGATGTCAATTAGCCTATCAGAAGCTTCTAAAGCATGACATCATTTTCTGGAATTTTCCAAGTTGTTTATAGGCACAGTCAACTTTGTGTATGATAACTTCTGACCCACTGGAATTGTGACACAGTGAATTATGAGGGAAACAAGTAAACAATTGTTGGAAAAATGACTTGTGTCATTCACAAAGTAGATGTCCTAACCGACTTGCCAAAACTATAGTTTGTTAACAAGAAATGTGTAAAGTGGTTGAAAAACGAATTTTAATGACTCCAACCTAAGTGTATGTAAACTTCCGACTTCAACTGTAGGTATGCATGTCAGCTTTGACACTGGTTTTGCACATCAGCGTTTTATTAGACATCGGGGCGATACCGATGTCTCCAACCTAAGTGTATGTAAACTTCTGACTTCAACTGTATATATATTAGTACTATTAAGTTTTCAAGCCCTGTGTTATTGGTATTTGCCATATAGTATATGTCCCCTGAAGTTTGTTCTAGGTCTGTGGGAGGCCAATGTTGTGTAATGTGCGTGTATATGTAGATTGTAGTGGGTGTGTGTGGGAGGGGGCTCTCGAGGAGATGTATTGATCATGAAGTTAATGTGGAGGCAAAAGATCTGAGAGCCTGCGTGTGCGTGTAGCTAACGAGAGGCAGGAGATCTGAGAGGCAGGATCAATAGGGGAAGTTAGCAAGGAGAATGGAAGACGATGTCATCATCAGCTGTCCAACTGCCATGCCCACTTGTGGATTAATTATTACAAATGATCAGTCATATTGTGTTTCCTCTTACAAAGCTATTTGACTGTTGGGCGATGACAGAGCTATATTAAACGTGTTCTTCCAGAACAGACTCTGAAGGCTTTCTTTCACAGCACTTTAAAATGCCCACAGAATAATATTACTCAAAGTTATGTCACGCTACTTACCACACCACTCTTCTCTAGCCAAACAAAATACCTATTGTATTCTATTCTATTCTACTCTATCGTATAAACTATTAGTATATTATAAATAATGAGTCAAAGCTATTTTGATCAGATGATGTATGTACAGTTCCTTCAGAAAGCATTCACACCCCTTTTCTTGTGTTACAGCCTGAGTAAAAAATTGATTAAATTTAGAATTTTTTTGTCACTGGCCTAAACACAATACCCCATAATGTCAAAGTGGAATTATGTTTTTCGAAGAAAAAAAAATGCTTTATTGTAAGTGAAAAACTGAAATGTCTTGACTCCTTTGTTATGGCAAGCCTTAATAAGTTCAGGAGTAAACATTTTCTTAACAAGTCAAATAATAAGTTGCATCAACATGATGATCAACATGATCAACATCATCTCTGTACCCCACACATACAATTATCTGTAAGGTCCCTCAGTCAAGCAGTGAATTTCAAACATAGATTCAACCACAAAGACCAGGGACGTTTTCCAAAGCCTCGCAAAGAAAACCTATTGGTAAAACGAAATGTAATATCGCTTTGTGCATGGTGATGTTATTAATTACAATTTTGATGGTGTATCAATACACCCAGTCACTACAAAGATACAGGCATCTTTCATATTCAGTTTCCTGGAGAGGAAGGAAACCGCTCAGGGATTTCACCACTAGGCCAATGGTGACTTTAAAACAGTTACAGAGTTTAATGGCTGTGATAGGAGAAAACTGAGGATGAATCAAAAACATTGTAGCAACTCCACAATACTAACCTAACCTGACAGAGGGAAAAGAAGAAAGCCTGTACAGAATAAAAAATATTCCAAAACATGCAGCAGGTTTGCAACAAGGCACTGAAGTAATACTAAAAAGTTGTATGTTTGAGGCAAATCCAATATAACACATTACTGAGTACCATGTTCCATATTTTCAAGCATAGTGGTGGCAGCATCATGTTATGGGTGTGCTTGTAATTGTTAAGGACTGGGGAGTTTTTCAGGATAATAATGAAACGGAATGCAGCTAATCACAGGCAAAATCCTAGAGGAAAACCTGGTTCACTGGGAGACAAATTCACCTTTCAGTAGGACAATAAGCTTAAAACACAAGGCCAAATCTACACTGGAGTTACCTACCAAGAAGACAGTGAATGTTCCTGAGTGGCCGAGTTACGGTTTTGAATTAAACCCACTTGAAAATCTATGGCAAGACTTGAAAATGGTTGTCTAGCAATGACCAACAACCAATTTGACAGAGCTTGAAGAATTTTGAAAAGAATAATGGACAAATATTGTACAGTCTAGGTGTGCAAAGCTCTTAGAGACTTACCCAGTTGTAATCGCTGCCAAATGTATGTATTTACTCAGGGGTGTGAATACTTATGTAAAAGAATACATTTCTTTATTTCATGTTCCCCAAAACATTCAAAAAAATGATTAAAAAAATTCTTTAACTTTGTCATTATGGGGTATATTGTGTAGATGGGTTAGATTTATAATTTTTTTTAAAAATCTATTTTGAATACAGGCTGTAACACAGCAAAATGTCGAATGAGTCAAGGGGTATGACCACTTTCTGAAGGAACTGTATGCAGTATAGACAGAGATGTACAGTGAGCTCCAAATGTATTGGGATAGTGAAAAATGTTTTGTTGTTTTGGCTCTGTACTCTAGCACTTTGTATTTGAAATGATACAATGAAAAAGTTACAGACGCACATATATCTTACCTCCAAGACATACTAACCTCTCAATATTACAATAACAGCATTTTGGGGGGGCTATGATATCTGTCTTTAACTTTCCTACTCATTGTTATTCACAAATCATTCAGGACTATCTGTAATCATGGCAGCATCCACATTAATTTAGATGTGTTTAGAGACATATTATATTCTTATTTACAATAAAAGTGACTCCAAAATGACACAATACATTACTTACCATTAATTTCTATTGGGCACAAAATAATCTGAAACACAACCAAAACAAACAGAAAATGGTTCCAACAAATTTGTGGAGTCACAAGCAAGGATTGGAACTGGTTTAGGGAACAGAACAGAAAAGCCGGAAAATAACGACATTTAAGAACAGAACCTGAACCGAAAACGAATGTGATCGATACTGTGCCGTTATTTTAAAAGCATTTTTTACGTTCCGGGCACCAAAGCACTTATGCAAAGCCCTCACTCTGTCAATCAGAAAAATATTCCAGCATTTCCCTGCCAGCTGGAAATCTTTGCCAGTCAGTGTGCTTGTGTGTAGGTTTCCTGCCCCTTCCCTCTGAAGCCTAGGTTACTGTAGGCTACTGACGACTTTAAAAGCCTAATTCAGAAATTAGGGAGAGCTGTTTAATTAGAGAAGAATGGATTGACTTTTCCAATCCTAGTTAAGGATAGTAAAGTTGTCACATTTCACATTGGATTTATTAACTTCAAAAAGGTAAGATTTGTTTTTAATTCTAGTGCTGCTCTGCACACACTAGCTTGTTAGCTAACCATGCTGTTACGGCAAAAAACAATTTGCTCTTAACAACTTTCCTATACAGATTAAATCGTAATTTATTCATGTCAAGCTTAATGTAATAACATAATTCAGAGGTTTAAAAAGGAACAGAAGGGAACGATAAAAACCGCTACTTTTTTAGGGGTTCGAACCGATTCGGAAATGTATTTTGCTGGTCGGAACAGTGGAACTAAATGAGAAAACAAATGTGTTCTGTTCAAAACGAAACGATTGGAAAATAATTTTGGTTCCAACCCCTGGTTGCAAGCTTGATGTAGTTATTGTGTGAATACGGGACCAAATACTTAACTTTTACTACTTTAATACATGTATACAGTGCATTCGGAAAGTATTCAGACCCTTTGACTTTTTACATATTTTGTTACGTTACAGCCTTAGTTTAAAATAGATTACAGTGTTTTTTCCCCCTCATCAATCTACACACAATACCCACAATACTCCAAAAACAAACAGGTTTTTAGATTGTTTTGCGAATTTATAATTGTTTTTAAATTGATATATCATATTTACATAAATATTCAGACCCTTTACTCAGGACTTTGCTGAAGCAACTTTGAAAGCAATTACAACCGTAGTCTTCTTGGGTATGACGCTACAAGCTTGGCACACCTGTATTTGGGGAGTTTCTCCCATTCTTCTTTGCAGACCCTCTCAAGCTCTGTCAGGTTGGATGGGAAGCATCACTGCACAGCTATTTTCAGGTCTCTCCCAAGATGTTCGATCCAGTTCAAGTCTGGGCTCTGGCTGGGCCTCTCAAGGACATTCGGAGACTTGTCCCAAAGCCACTCCTGCATTGTTTTGGCTGTGTGCTTAGGGTCGTTGTCCTGTTGGAAGGTGAACATTCAACCCCAGTCTGAGGTCCTGAGCACTTTGGACAGGTTTTCATCAAGGATGTCTCTGTACTTTGCTCCGTTCATCTTTCCCTCAATCCTGACTGGTCTCCCAGTCTCTGCCGCTGAAAAACATCCCCTGTCTGTAATTTCTAATCGGTTCACCCGATATGAATGAAAATACCTTCAAATTAAAGCTAACCTCAGAGTCATTGTATAATTTCAAATCCAAAGTGCTGGAGTAAAAAGCCAAAACACCAAAAAATGTTGTGACCGTCCCAATACTTTTGGAGCTCACTTTATAACAAATCAAATCAAAAATCAAATCAAATTTATTTATATAGCCCTTCATACATCAGCTGAAATCTCAAAGTGCTGTACAGAAACCCAGCCTAAAACCCCAAACAGCAAGCAATGCATGTGAAAGAAGCACGGTGGCTGGGAAAAACTCCCTAGGAAAAACTCCTGAGAAAGGCCAAAAACCTAGGAAGAAACCTAGAGAGGAACCAGGCTATGAGGGGTGGCCAGTCCTCTTCTGGCTGTGCCGGGTGGATATTATAACAGAACATGGTCAAGATGTTAAAATGTTCGTAAATGACCAGCATGGTCAAATAATAATAATCATAGTAATTGTCGAGGGTGCAACAAGCACGTCCGGTGAAACAGGTCAGGGTTCCGTAGCCGCAGGCAGAACAGTTGAAACTGGAGCAGCAGCATGGCCAGGTGGACTGGGGACAGCAAGGAGTCATCATGCCAGGTAGTCCTGAGGCATGGTCCTAGGGCTCAGGTCCTCCGAGAGAAAGAAAGAAAGAGAGAAGAGAGAATTAGAGAGAGCATATTTACATTCACACAGGACACCAGATAAGACAAGAGAATACTCCAGATGTAACAGACTGACCCTAGCCCCCCGACACATAAACTACTGCAGCATAAATACTGGAGGCTGAGACAGGAGGGATCAGAAGACACTGTGGCCCCATCCGATGATACCCCCGGACAGGGCCAAACAGGCAGGATATAACCCCACCCACTTTGCCAAAGCACAGCCCCCACACCACTAGAGGGATATCTACAACCACCAACTTACCGTCCGAAGACAAGGCCGAGTATAGCCCACAAAGATCTCCGCCACGGCACAACCCAAGGGGGGGGCGCCAATATGAGTACGTGACCTCTAAATGGCTTTAGATGTAAATGCGTTGGCGTGATAAATGCTGAGATCCAGGCCCTGGTGAGTTGTCTGAGGTCTGTTAGAATCACAACAGGATGAATCAGCACATTATTTGTACATAATGTAAATGTTTGCTGGCGTGGGTAATGGAGGTAAGCCTGGTTCGTGACTGGCCGTTTCTCTGTCAAGGTCTTCCTCCTCTGGAGATATGGGGAGGAGGACCTTAAATCAGGGGACTATGAGAACCATCTGCTGCTGTCCATAGAGACAAAGTCTGTGTCTCAAATGGCACCCTATTCCCTATATAGTGCACTGCTGTTGATCAGAGCCCTATGGTCAAATGAAGTGCACTAAGGGAATACAGTACCATTTGGGGTACATAATATATGTCTTTCCTGTACTACTTATAAATTCCTGTATAATCATACAACAAGCAGTAAACAAGCCACATGGGGTCTTTAGCCGAAGTAATTTGTTTTAGGAAAGTATTGTTGTTTAATTTCGGTGAATCTAATCTGTTGTCTGTAGATAAATAAACATATGAAACGTATACATACAGTATACATATAGAGGTTTTGGATTTTGTCCCTTATTGACAACTTGTTTTGACTACAAATTGACAGCTTGTTTTGACTACAAACAGACAGCTTGTTTTAAATACAAATTGACAGCTGGTTTTGACTACAAATAGACAGCTTGTTTTAAATACAAATTGACAGCTGGTTTTGACTACAAATAGACAGCTTGTTTTAAATACAAATTGACAGCTGGTTTTGACTACAAATAGACAGCTTGCTTTGACTACAAATTGAAAGCTTGTTTTGACTACAAATAGACAGCTGGTTTTGACTACAAATAGACAGTTTGTTTTGACTACAAATCGACCGCTGATTTTGACTACAAGTTGACAGCTTGCTTTGACTACAAATAGAGAGTGAAGTACACATGGAGCATTAAAAAGTCATATGAAAATACATACATTATTTATGACAGAATACGCATAGGATCTGGCCAACATAAAGATAATCCCATATCATCACAATCACATTATTGATCATCAATAACAGTTTATTTACACAGTGGTTGATGTGTTATTGCTAAAGGGACCAGTAGTATTGTTGTTTGAAGAGGTCTCTGGAGAATCATACAGACCATGATTCATGACCATGGACCCATAACTGCTATTGAAATGTAAGAGGTGTGCAATGCTAAATATAATTCCTTAATCATGAAGATGCTGAAAAGAGATATCCTTGTAGTTGTTACAATAATTATTGTCATTATTATTGTTATTATTACCATTATTGTTATTCAGGTGTATAGCCTAGTGGTCAATACAGGGGTGTTGGCATGATGGACGACTTATCTTTCGAAGAAAAACATGAGACAGAAGATTCACTGACCATGTGTTACCAGACCAGGATTGAGAGGAAAACTAGGGAAAGAACGATACAAATATGCTTTCTTCTGGAGTTCCTTGTGCATACTTTTTTACAAAAGGATTATTTATGTATGCACAAGAGCCCTCTATTAAACAAAATAGGGAAATAATGTGATCAACATGTACCTTTTGAGTTTAGTTGGAGGATTATGGCTTGTACAAAGCCAATGGGTGCAATGTGTGAGTGGGTGTTGTTCTTTAGCCTAGAGAACAGAACAGGTCTGTGTTTGTGTCTGGTTGTTTTCTAGGGAGATGAATGGAAGAGGAGACGGGCCGAGGCAGAAGCCTCTGTCTCCCTGAGACGATGAACAGGAGATTCATTACCCTTTGTGTGTGTGTTTGTGTGTGTGTGTGTGTCAGTGTGTGTCTCCATTACCGCCCCTCACGGCTCTATTGGGTCTCATTATTCCCCCATCTCCATCACTGGGAGGAAGAGTGGGGGCCGCTGGCATAACCCACCATCCATCACACACACACACACACACACACACACACACACACACACACACACACACACACACACACACACACACACACACACACACACACACACACACACACACACACACACACACACATACACACACACACACACACACACACACACACACACACACATGCATCCACATACGGACACACACCCATTAACTCTCTTTTCCACATTTTGTTGTGTTACAGCCTGAATTTAAAATGGATTACATTCAGATTTTGTGTCACTGGCCTGTTTTTAGAAATTTTTACAAGTTAATAAAAAATAGAAAGCTGTAAGGTCTTGATTCAATAAGTATTCAACCCCTATGTTATGGCAAACCTAAATAAGTTCAGGAGTAACAAGTCACATAATAAGTTTTCATGGACTCTATGTGCAATAATAGTGTTTCAAAACATGATTTTTTTATGACTACTTCATCTCTGTACCCCATACAGACAATTATCTGTAAGGTCCCTCAGGCAAGCAGTGAATTTCAAACACAGGCTCAACCACAAAGACCATGTTTTCCAAAGCCTCGCAAAGAAGGGCATCGATTGGTAGATGGGTAAAAAAAGCAGACAGAATATCCCTTTGAGCATTACACTTTGGATGGTGTATGATACACCAACTCACTACAAAGATACAGGCGTCTTTCCGAACTGCTCAGGGACAAGGCCAATAATGACTTTAACATTTTACTGCAGCGGGATAAATCAGGCTCAAACAGAGTGTTCTTGGTAGTCTTAAACCAAAGTTTACACCTCACACACGTGGTTATGGGAATAAAAAAGAAGACACCTGTACTATGTCAGATATGGAGTTGAAATGTATTCAATTTTGAGTTTGAATCCCAGTATTACACTTTTATAAACACTACTGTTCAAATGTTTGGGGTCACTTAGGAATGTCCTTGTTTTTTAAAGAAAAGCAATTTTTTTGTCCATTAAAATAACATCAAATTCATCAGAAATACAGTGTAGACATTGTTAGTGTTGTAAATGACTATTGTAGCTGGAAACTGCAGATTTTTTTAATGGAATATCTACATAGGCCTACAGAGGCCCATTGTCAGCAACCAGCACTCCTGTGTTCCAATGGCACATTGTGTTAGCTAATCTAAGTTTATAATTTTAAAAGGACTAATTGATCATTAGAAAACCCTTTTGCAATTATGTTAGCACAGCTGAAAACTGTTGTTCTGATTGAAGAAGCAATAAAACTGGCCTTCTTTAGACAAGTTGAGTATCTGGAGCATCGGCATGTGTGGGTTCGATTACAGACGCAAAATGGTCAGAAACAAAGACCTTTCTTCTGAAACTCGTCAGTCTATTCTTGTTCTGAGAAATGAAGGCTATTCCATGCAAGAAATTGCCAAGAAACTGAAGATCTCATACAAGATCTCGTGTCTAGTTTGAGAATTAGACGCCTCACAAGTCCTCAACTGGCAGCTTCATTAAATAGCACCCGCAAAACACCAGTCTCAATGTCAACAGTGAAGAGGCGACTCCGGGATGCTGGCCTTCTAGGCAGAATTCCTCTGTCCAGTGTCTGTGGTCTTTTTATTGGCCAGTCTGAGATATGGCTTTTTCTTTGCAACTCTGCGTAGAAGGCCAGCATCCCGGAGTTGCCTCTTCACTGTTGACGTTGAGACTGGTGTTTTGCAGGTACTATTTAATGAAGCTGCCATTAAACTAACTATGTCATCTAACTATGTCTAATTGTTACCCAATTAAATTAATCATGTAACAATTAACTCATTAGGATTTGGGGCACCACAAGAGTGGTTGTTTAAATTAAACTATCACATCCATAAAACAGTCAACGTATTAATCATAACCTCGTATCATATTGTCATCCTGAACAGTCGTAAGCTCCTGCATCTGCAAAAACTCAAGCCTTTCTTATGATTCAGTACTACAGAAATTGGTAAAATTATGAATTAAATGGTAACACAGGATAAACATACACACTTAATAACCTGTTGGGGATAGGGGGCAGTATTTGCACGGCCGGATAAAAAATGTACCCGATTTAATCTGGTTACTACTCCTGCCCAGTAACTAGAATATGCATATAATTGTTTGATTTGGATAGAAAATACCCTAAAGTTTCTAAAACTGTTTGAATGGTGTCTGTGAGTATAACAGAACTCATTTGGCAGGCCAAAACCTGAGAAGATTCCAAACAGGAAGCGCTCTCTCTGACTTTTTCTTGGCCTTCTTGATCATCTCTAACCAAAACAGGGGATCTCTGGCATGATGTGACATTTTCTAACGCTCCCATAGGCTCTCAGAAGGCGCAAGAATGATGAATGGTGGCTTTGCAGGCCCTGGCTGAAAAACATTAGTGCATTTTGTAAGTGGTCGATCTGAGGACAATGAGACTGGAGGCGCGTGCACGAGCCGACACCATGTTTACTTTCTCTCTCTTTGAACGAAAACAACGAATCCCGGTCGGAATATTATCGCTTTTTTACGAGAAAAATAGCATAAAAATTGATTTTAAACAGCGTTTGACATGCTTCAAAGTACGGTAATGGAATATTTTGAATTTTCTTGTCACGAAACGCGTCGGGCGCGTCACCCTTCTTTACCCTTCGGATAGTGTCTTGAACGCACGAACAAAACGCCGCTATTTGGATATAACTATGGATTATTTTGAACCAAACCAACATTTGTTATTGACGTAGAAGGCCTGGGAGTGCATTCTGACGAAGAACAGCAAAGGTAATCAAACTTTTCTAATAGTAAATCGGAGTTTGGTGAGTACCACACTTGGTGGGTGTCAAAATAGCTAGCCTGTGATGGCCGGGCTATCTACTCAGAATATTGCAAAATGTGCTTTCACCGAAAAGCTATTTTAAAATCGGACATAGCGAGTGCATAAAGGAGTTCTGTATCTATAATTCTTAAAATAATTGTTATGTTTTTTTGTGAACGTTTATCGTGAGTAATTTAGTAAATTCACCGGAAGTGTTCGGTGGGAATGCTAGTCACATGCTAGTCACATGCTAATGTAAAAAGCTGTTTTTTTTATATAAATATGAACTTGTTTGAACAAAACATGCATGTATTGTATAACATAATGTCCTAGGATTGTCATCTGATGAAGATCATCAAAGGTTAGTGCTGCATTTAGCTGTGGTTTGGGTTTATGTGACATTATACGCTAGCTTGAAAAATGGGTGTCTGATTATTTCTGGCTGGGTACTCTGCTGACATAATCTAATGTTTTGCTTTCGTTGTAAAGCCTTTTTGAAATCGGACAGTGTGGTTAGATTAATGAGAGTCTTGTCTTTAAAATGGTGTAAAATAGTCATATGTTTGAGAAATTCAAGTAATAGCATTTCTAAGGTATTTGAATATCGCGCCACGGGATTACACTGGCTGTTGAGTAGGTGGGATGTCCCACTGGCCCAGAGAGGTTAATACATTAAAACAGGTCCCTAGTGGACTGACACAATATGGTGGCTTGTTACAAATAAAATGGAGAGAGAGAGAGCGGCGCAGAGACATAATAGTTTAGTATGTTTAGAAACTACTCTCACAGTAATCATGTACTTTGCACACTAACCGCCGCCCGTTTGGAGTAAGAAATCATGAATGTATTTACGTGTAAATATCTTGGTTCGACATGGATCTCTGTCGGAACCAGGCCGCCTTGGAAAGGGAGTTGCGCCTTTGTAATACTTGTAAGGCTTTGATTGTCCAAAAGGGGTCCCCATCCGTCTCCTACTGTTGCTCTCCTCTGCCATTGGCCAGTATTCGGCATCGTGTAGTCCTGAACAGAACTACGGAGTTCATTCTACTTCCATTTGCTCTGGAAGATAATTCTTTGAAGACAGGCTAGCCAGCCATGTCGATGGTTCTCAGTGGGGTGATGAGAGTAACGCACTACGGTGGTTTGAGAAGAGTAGTAGAATGGTCCCATTTAAATTCGCTTTTCTAGATTTTTTACTTAGGACAGCTAGTCAGCCATACCAGTGATTGCCCGAGAGGTGAGCTTCTCGCCTCTACCTCGTGTTGATATCCAGAGTTCGAACTACGTCAAACCACTTTGGACGTAAGTTGCAGCTCAACAACTCTCTGGTCTGATATGTTAATTCTTAACCCATCATTTATACAGTTCTTCAAAAGGGCGGTTCCCTCATGCTGACACACCCTCAATGACTACTTCCTTGTACAAAGTTATAGAAACAATTTCCTCATAAAGTGTCTAAGATCACATCCCTCTCTGATCCATCACGACTGGTCTGCCGACGTAATCGTCCGATGTGGTTTCAACAGGCTTTTCCGTTACAATGTCGCCGAAGACCCATCTGCTAGCCCCGGCCCGCCGACGTAATCGTCCGATGTGGTTTCAACAGGCTTTTCCGTTGCAATGTTGCCGAAGACCCATCTGCTAGCCCCGGCCCGCTAGCTTTCTGAACACCGGGCCTCCCGCTTGCCTAGCATAGTAGCACCTACCCTATGATCACTCGGCTTCACATGCCTCTCTCTAATGTCAATATGCCTTGTCTTCTGCTGTTTCAGTTAGTTATTGTTTTATTTCACTGTAGAGCCCCAAGTCCAGCTCAACATGCCTTAGATAGCTCTTTGTCACACACCCCACACATGGGGAGACCTCACCTGGCTTAGCTGGTGTCTCCAGAGAATCAAGCTCTCTCATCATCACTCAATGCCTAAATTTACCCCCACTGTACTCACATCCACCATACCCTTTTCTGTACATTATGCCCTTAATTTATTCTACCACGCCCAGAAATCTGCCCATTTTATTATCTGTTCCCAATGCACTAGACGACCAGTTGTTGTAGCCTTTAGCCGTACCCTTATCCTCCTCCTCCTCCTCTGTTCCTCTGGTGATGTAGAGGTTAACCCAGGCCCTATAGCCCCAGCATCACATCTATTCCCAAGGTGCTCTCATTTGTTGACTTCTGTGTCCGTAAAAGCCTTGGTTTCATGCATGTTAACATCAGAAGCCTCCTCCCTAAATTTGTTTTATTCACTGCTTTAGCACACTCTGCCAACCCTGATGTCCAAGCCGTGTCTGAATCCTGGCTTAGAATTTTTGGTTGCCTTCCTGAAATTTCCATCCCCAACTACAACATTTCCGTCAAGATAGAACTGCCAAAGGGGGCGGAGTTGTAATCTACAGCAGATAGTTCTGTCATACTATCCAGGTCTGTGCCCTTCTACTTTCAAAAATCCACCTTTCCAGTAATAAGTCTCGCACTGTTGCCGCTTCTTATAGACCCCCCTCAGCCCCCAGCTGTGCCCTGGACACCATATATGAATTGATTGCGCCCCATCGAGCCCCATCTATCTTCAGAGTTCGTACTGTTAGGTGGCCTAAACTGAGATATGTTTAGCAACCCGGCCGTCCTACAATCTAAGCTAGATGCCCTCAATCTCACACAAATTATCAAGGAACCTACCAGGTGTAACCATGGGCACCCTCATAGATATCATCCTGACCAATTTACCATCTAAATACACCTCTGCTGTCTTCAACCAGGATCTCAGCGATCACTGCCTCATTGCCTGTCACGATTCTCTAAAGCTGAACCCAGAAGCAGACCAGGACAAGGTGAGTAAAATGGTGAGTATTTATTTACAGTCTCGAGGTGAAAATAGAATAATCCAGGAGACGGAGCGGCAGCGGAGGTGAGTTGATGAGAGTGAATAGGCAGATCCAATGATGTCACTGAAACCACCGACGGCCAGGCAAGGGAGTTGAATGTTCCGGGAGGATGACTGTAGACAGAGTAAATGGGGGTGAGTAACCGGCAAAAAGTACAGAACAACAAAACTAACTCTGGTAACATGAGGCTGATATGCTGACACAACATACTGTTCATTGCTAACGATCCGGCAGGGAATGGATGTCAGGTCAGAGCTTATGAAGAGAAGAGGTGATGATCAGGACCAGGTGTGCAGATGGCTGATGAGATGCAGGTGCGGAAAATCAAGAATTCTCCCGCCTAGCTTCGTCGCCTGGCAACCAGACAGGGTGCATTCAGGAACCTCAGGAAACAGACTCCAAAACAAAAACCAGTCAGCTCAGGCAGAAAACAGACTCAAGAAGCGGGATTCCTGACATTGCCTGCGTACGTAATGGGCCCGCGGACAAACGACCACCCCTCATCACTGTCAAACGCTCCCTAAAACACTTCAGCGAGCAGGCCTTTCTAATCGACCTGGCCCGGGTATCCTGGAAGGATATTGACCTCATCCCATCAGTAGAGGATGACTGGTTGTTCTTTAAAAGTGCTTTCCTCACCATCTCAAATAAGCATGCCCCATCCAAAAAAGTGTAGAACTAAGAACAGATATAGCCCTTGGTTCACTCCAGACTTGACTGCCCTTGACCAGCACCAAAACATCCTGTGGCGAAACGCATTAGCATCGAATAGCCCCAGCGATATGCAACTTTTCATATGGAACTTTTCAGGGAAGTCAGGAACCAATATACACAGTCAGTTAGGAAAGCTAAGGCTAGATTTTTCAAACAGAAATGTGCATCCTGTAGCACTAATTCCCCAAAATGTAGGGACACCGTAAAATCCATGGAGAATAAGAGCACCTCCTCCCAGAGGCTACAAAGCACTGTCATCACTGATAAATCTACGATAATAGAGAATTTCAATAAGCATTTTACTACGGCTAGCCATGCTTTCCACCTGGCTATCCCTACCCTGGCCAGCAGCTCTGCATCCCCCGCAGCAACTTGCCCAAGTCCCCCCCCCGCTTCTCCTTCACCCAAATCCAGATAGCTGATGTTCTGAAAGAGCTGCAAAATCTGGATCCGTACAAATCAGCTGGGCTAGACAACCTGGACACTCTCTTTCTAAAATTATCTGCCGAGATGGTTGCAACCCCTATTACTAGCCTGTTCAACCTCTCTTTCATATTGCCTGAGATGCCTAAAGATTGGAAAGCTGCCGCATTCATCCCCCTCTTCAAAGGGGGAGACACTCTAGACACAAACTCTTACAGACATATGTCCATCCTGCCCTGCCTTTCTAAAGTCTTTGAAAGCCGACCATTGGGAATCCCATTGTACCTTTTCCGCTATGCAGTCTGGTTTCCGAGCTGGTCATGGGTGCACCTCAGCCACACTCGAGGTCCTAAACGATATCATAACCACCATAGATGAAAGACAGTACTGTGCAGCCGTTTTCATCATCCTGGCCTTGGTTTCTCAAATGACTGCCTCGCCTGGTTCACCAACTACTTCAGTGTGTCAAATCGGAGGGCCTGTTGTCCGGACCTCTGGCATTCTCTATGGGGGTGCCACAGGGTTCAATTCTCGGGCCGACTCTTTTCTTTGCATATATCAATGATATCGCTCTTGCTGCTGGTGATTCTCTGATCCACCTCTATGCAGACGACACCATTCTGTATACATCTGGCCCTTCCTTGGACAATGTGTTAGCAAACCTCCAAATGAGCTTCAATGCCATACAACACTCCTTCCGTGGCCTCCAACTGCCCTTAAATGCTGGTAAAACTAAATGCATGCTCTACCCATTGCTGCCCGCACCTGCCCGCCCTCCTAGCATCACTACTCTGGACGTTTCTGAATATGTGGACAACTACAAATACCTAGGCGTATGGTTAGACTGTAAACTCTCCTTCCAGACTCACATTAAGCATCTCCAATCCAAAATGAAATCTAGAATTGGCTTCCTATTTCACAACGAAACCTCCTTCACTCATGCTGCCAAATATACCCATGTAAAACGGACTATTCTACCGATCCTTGACTTTGGCGATGTAATTTACAAAATAGCCTCCAACAATCTACTCAGCAAATTGGATGTAGTCTATCACAGTGCCATCCGTTTTGTCACCAAAGCCCCATGTACTACCCACCACTGCGACCTGTATGCTCTCGTTGGCTGGCCCTCGCTACATATTCGTCGCAAAATCCCACTGTATCCAGGTGATCTACAAGTCTTTGCTAGGTAAAGCCCCACCTTATCTCAGCTCACTGGTCACCATAGCATCACCCACTGGTAGCATGCGCTCCAGCAGGTACATTTCACTGATCATCTCCAAAGCCAACCCCTCTTTTGGCCACCTTTCCTTCCAGTTCTCTGCTGCCATTGACTGGAACAAATTGCAAAAATCACTGAAGCTGGAGACTTAAATCTCCCTCACTAGCTTAAAGCAACAGCTGTCAGAGCAGCTCACAGATCACTGCAGCTGTACATAGCCCATCTGTAAACAGCCCATCTATCTACCTACCTCATCGCCATACTGTATTTATTTATTTATATTGCTCCTTTGCACCCCAGTATCTCTACTTGCACATTCATCATCTGCACATATACCATTCCAGTGTTTAATTGCTATATTGTAATTACTTCTCCACCATGACCTATTTATTGCCTTAACTTACCTCATTTGCACTCACTGTATATAGACTTTTTGTTTTATTTTGTTCTACTGTATTATTGACTGTATGTTTTGTTTATTCCATGTGAAACTCTGTGTTGTTGTATGTGTCGAATTGCTATGCTTTATCTCGGCCAGGTCGCAGTTGCAAATGAGAACTTGTTCTCAACTAGCCTACCTGGTTAAATAAAGGTGAAATAAATAAATAAAATAAAAAGTCCAATTGGTAAAACCGTGAGATCTTGATAATGCACAGCGTATCTCCTATTTATGAAGAGAGTTTAACTTTATGTACAGATCTAGGATCAGTTTACTGTCATTCAATACTAACTTTTAACTGTAAGGGGGGAAGCCAATGCTGAACTGAGGTCAGTTGTGAAGGATAGCATCATCTTACTCCAATGACATGAGGGAGTCAGATGAGGTGAGGGGAGAGAGGGAGAAAAGATTCATAGCAAAATAGTTGTCCTACTCTGTCTTTCTCCCCCTCCCTCCCTGCATCAGCAGAGCTGTAGTCTTTCAGGTGAAAAATGGGATGTTGAGACTCTGACTGAATAATTCAGAGGTTGTTACGAGGCAGCCAAACTCTGTGTGCGTGTGTGTGTGTGTGTGTGTGTGTGTGTGTGTGTGTGTGTGTGTGTGTGTGTGTGTGTGTGTGTGTGTGTGTGTGTGTGTGTGTGTGTGTGTGTGTGTCTGTGTGTGTGTGTGTGTGTCTTACAAGCAGCAGGACAGCATGCCAAACAGCAAACATGGCAGAGGTGCCAGAGTGCCCTTCTGAACTTCAACCCAACTTTCCCCCACAAACCATCTCTGTATACTTTGGAGGAGAAACTGCACATTCACATACACACACACCTTTACCTTGGCTGGGAAACTAAACACATACACACACAAACACACACACACACACACACACACACACACACACCCACAAACACACACTCCAAAATCAGGGACACAACCTTACAAAAGGGCAGTGTTTTATCTGATTGGGTAAACCGTACACAAAATCTCTGCTTCGTTACAATTAAAGCAGAACTGAATAAAATCAGACAGAAACATGTATAAATCTTGAGTACAAATCACAGCGGCCTTTCACAAAGTTAACAAGGTTTGTAATGGCATGGTAAATTCACAGTGTTTTGTGAATGTTGATAAACGTTTGCCAGGTGTCACACAACACATCAGTAGGTATTATTCCAGTCTATTATCCCCTTGAACTGGGACTGTCGTGACGTGACTATTATTAATGCGATGACTGGTATCTTATCAAATCAATTAACTATGTTTAATTATTACGTGATTAAATGAATCATGTAACAATTAACTCAGTAACTTGGAGCACCACGGAAAAACTTATTTAACAAGTTACTATCTCCCAAATTAAACTCTTATTAAATATATTAATATCTATAGATAACAGTCACTTTTTTACCTCTTATCAGTCTCATTCTGAACGTCATAATATTCGATAAATCTGCACGAACCCTAGTCTACATGATGACTCAGCTTACACAAATTGGCTTAATTATTTATTTACTAACTAATGAAATAATCACACAGAAATACATAAACACACACACAGTATAGGTTGAATTGATTACTAACATAATGCAATGAAAAGTCCCTAGTGGACTAACCCGATATGACGGCTGGTCACTCAATGAAAGGGGTGGGGAACGAAAGAGCGGGAGAAGGAGAGACATAGGAATTCAACTATCGTACATACAGTTGAATAATACGCTCAACGTAAATATGTATATTTAGCACCCTAACAACCACTCATTCAGATTTAAAAATGCAATGTACATATTTACGCTTGTATGTCTTTGTCGTCTCTCTGTTGAAATCGCCCGGATTATCCGGATACGTCAGACGTTCCAATGGTTGTTTGATAGGGAAATGTTCCTCTTTTCTCGTCTTCGGTCGAGTTTCATAGACTACGTTCCATGTAGAGCTGCAGGCGGTGCATGTCTAGTCTTCTTCTCTGTTGAGTTTCAGAGGGCCTTCTCATTTTCTGGTCTTTTAGTTTTAAAACATTTCGTAAAGTGTGGACCAAATCCTCACATTCTCTGGTCTCAGTGGTTGATTACTCAGGGTACAGCTAGAACCACTCTACACACCGGCAGTAACCCGGCATGTTTTGGTCTAATGTACATTTCGTTTGCAGTCCTTTTATGCCCTCGCCTTGGGGGCCGGTTCCATCACAAAAGTCTATATGAAAAACAATTACCTCATTTAGAAGGCTAAAATCACATTTAATCATATAGGTTTTACAACATTTAGATGTAACTCTGACATATACATTGTGAAAGCTCTTGAGAAAGTTCCTGCAAGGTATTTACGACCTTCATGAAACTGGAGAGGGGGGACTTGCAACCTTTGGTTAGCCGGCACCTTTGATCTCCATCCAGGAGGGCAAGTCATGACAGGCCCTTGTCAAAAGTAGTGCACTGTACAGGAAATAGGGTGCCATTTGGAATGTACATGCTGTCTACTTCCTGAATATTCAATGTAATGCCAGTGACATTTTCATCCTGGAGCAGAATGCCAGTCCTATATCAGCCCAGGGGGTTTCAGAAGGCTTCCTTTATGGTTGTAGCCCAGACTGGAGCTGGGTTAAACCACACATTATGTGGCGTGGTAATCATAAAATGTACATCTATAATGCAACAGCAGTCATGTTTTCATTACCATAATTACTATCCAGATCCACACACATTTCACATAGCTCATCACTCAGCTTTCTGTCTCTCTCTCACTCTCTCTCTCTCTCTTTCTGAATGTCAAGGGCTGGAGACACTCAGACACTCGTTTTCTCCCTACTTAGCATTCTGCCTCTCTCTCTCTCTCACCTCCCTCCCCCTCTCTCCATCTCTCCCCCTCCCTCTCTCCCCCCTCCCCCCCCCCTCTCTCTAGACTGTGGAAGAGGTGTGTGTTAGACTTCCTCTCGCTCATTTACTTTACTTTGCACAAACACACACACACACACTTCACTCGCCTTCCCATTACTCCCATATTTGAAAGAGATGGGCTATTCTCCTTCTCCCTGACAGGCAGCGTTGAGGATGGTGGCAGACATAATTTACTAGAACCAATATCTGCTGTCGTGGAGAATGATATTCAGTTTACAGAATGAGACAGAGATATCTCTTTCACACAGGCGCCACCATTGGAATGACATGTGTGGATGTTTGTTCTCCCTCCTCCCTTACGCAATCAAATCAAATCAAATATTATTTGTTACATGCACCGAGTACAGGCGTAGTAGACCTTACCATGAAATGCTTACTTACAAGCCTTTAACCAACAATGCATTTCACGAAATAGAGTTAAGAAAACATTTACTAAATAAACTAAAGTAAAAAAATCGGATCAAAAAGTAACACAAGAAAATTACATAACAATAACGAGGCTATATACAGGGGTTCCCTGTAGCAAGTCAATGTGCGGGGGATACAGGTTAGTCGAGGTCATTTGTAAAGTGACTATGCACAGTGTTGTATAGACCAGCCGTCTATTCCAGATAGATATAGCTAGTTCTTACAGAGTCTAACTATGTACCAGGAGATAGAGGTCACCACATAACACTGACAGCTGCAGAGAGACAGAGGGAAACGAAATACTATATGTAATATTGTGCACAGTAAATGGCTTGGTGGATATAGGTATTTCATAAAGGACCTGGGTAGGAGAGAGGGTGATGTATCTCACAAATAGATGTTATTCATCTATATAACTTTATGAATGAGTAATGGAACATAATGACCTCATAAACCGTGTGCATTTCATTTTTCTGTATCATCGCTTATTTTATGTTCACATTCTCAATGTTGTGAAAGGAAATGTATGTAACAACATTCAGCCTGAATATATTGGTTTCCATTTTGCCTACACTTCTCTTGCATTGCTGTAATGTTCTAATGAATATCTTATCTGATACATTCAACCTTTTTTGTGTTTGAGTCTCTCCGAGCGGTTTTCATTTGCAACAGCTATCAGCGTCAGTTAGTCCCATCCGTTCGCTCCAACACACCTTGAACAGACACTTAGTCTGGTTGTTGCTCAGGTTACAGTTTCACCAGTCAGTCTTAATGTCTCAAATCATCCATCTACCCTGTTCAGAGAGACACGTCGCTTTGCGGCCGCCAGAACCTCTTTTCCACCATTTTTTTCTTACAATTTATTAAAGAAGACTAGCTAGTCACTTTTAGGAGCTGCTTTTAGGTCTTATTGTAAAAGGAAGAGAGAGAGAGAGAGGGGGGAGGGATGCCCACTGATACTTCTCGCCCACGACTCTCTCTCTCAACCATACACCAAAATAGCCCCTCGCATGGAGAGCAGAGGATGCTCTGCCAACACACTGAGGGAATGATTACAGAAGACAGCCAATGGATTCGCCATCTCATTAACCCGACATCTGGATGCCTGCAATTTGCTACTTCCCCCCATTCCCCCTCCTTTATCCTTCCCTTTCTCTTAGCAGAGAACGAAAGCAAATTCCTTATCTTTGACATAATGGGACTATTTCTACCCGTAGATGGATAAACACAACAGTGTTAGGGAGTTTGGCAATGTGGCATTGTAATCAAGCTGGGACAATGATTACTGCCACGGCAACTGGGTGAAATGAATCCACAGCCCTCTGACACGATGGGCTGACGGACTCAAAGCCTCATGGGTGCTGATCATTCTCTCTATGTCTCTTTATCTCTCTCTGTTCGCTCCCTCTCTTTCTCTCTCTCTCTTTCTCTCTCTATATCTCTCTCCCTTCCAAATAACTGGCGTAGATTATGTGAAGAGAGGGAGGGAGGGAGATAGCTAGTGAGGGAAGAAGAGGTGCTGAGGAAGAGAAAGAGATGGGGAGATAGAGAGTGTCGTTGGGAGAGAGAGGAGGGGTTGGGATAGAGAGGAAGGTGTTGGGAGAGATGTATGTGTATCTTGGGGAGAATGGACACATTTCCATATCATAAAACTCATGTCGTATACAGTGCCAATGTTCATGATTACTATGTTTCATGTACAGTTACAAGATGACATGGCGTCATACCCTGGGTTGTTCTGAAAAGATTGAGCCTGTTTGTCTATTATGAAGAAACTTTCCCACAGCACAAGCACCTGAATGCACTCAGGGCTCCTTTCTATGTGCACCAAAATGATGATCTGTTTCCCTGAATTGCATTGTGAAAGCCTAACACTGTCAAATCGTATTTTATAACAGCCAGTCATTTTGGCAATAGATCAAGCTTTTAAATGATGGCCACCTCACTCAGATTGCAATTTGGAATGGACCATTTTTGAATTGCCTTAACAACAGCAGTAATTGTGTGAGGGCGGGGATGCAGGGCTGTGTTCCAAACAAAACAACTCCAAGTGTGATGCTCTAGTTGTAAAGAGGTGTGTCCACTTGGAGACACCAGTTAGTCCTCTCACTCAAATCCTTTTTCAAGGAATATTCTTATTATCATGTTACCTTATGTATCCAAAGTATTTTCAGATTTTGTTATCAACAAATGCGGCAGAAAGTACAGAAAATGTCAAATGCACAGTGTAATGTTTGGATTCAGTCTTGTGTGAACTGTTGTTTCCTCACCTTTTGGTCTAATCATTTCCCCATAATCTCCAAACTTTTCCCTTTCAATTTCTATCATGGTTATGCAAATGCATTTCATATTTCTTCTGTACAAAACGTTTACATTTAGCCCTATCCACGTAGGCAAATTCCCCCGAGTCTAAAGGGATAACATTCTCCATGCTGCCTTTCTGAAGAAGAGTTTGTATGACTCACTTGTCATGTCTGATGTACAGTGCTTGAGTAAACGATATGACATGACCCCTCTTTCTCTCTATCTCTCTCTTTCTCTCTTTCTCTCTTTTTCTCTTTCTCTCTCTCTGTCTATGTCTCTCTCTCTGTGTGAGACCTGTGACATCTCTCCCTCTGTTCCTGTTTCTTTCCCTCTTGCTCTTGCTCTTTCTCTCTGTCTGTCCCTCTATTCCTGTCTCTCTCTCTCTTTCTCTCCCTTTCCCTTGCTCTGTCGCTCTCTGTCTTTGTCCCTTTTGCTCTCTCTTCTTCTCTCTTGCTCTTGTGTCTGAAACGTGAAGAACTCAACGTTTTGACTCGCTGGTCATGACTGAATGATTGGTGGGAGTGAGAGAGGCCAGTGACGTAAAAAGGTTTAACTTGCTGCCACAGAGCGTTGAGCTGTATATGGACATATTCACTTGCCTGCGAACCACCCGTTAAACCTTCAATTGCAAACCCTAACAAATCTGTAGCAGAGCCAGTACCACGGAGTACACACACACACACACACACACCTCCTGCGGGCCCTGTAGGTTAAGCTTTACAACCATCAGAGTGTGACTCCTGAAGGTAATTGCGGTGTAGTTGACATGCCCCAATCAGGTTCTGCATTCAGAGACACGTGCTCCTTTCTTCCTCCATTGAGTGAATCGGGCAGAGAGAAGGGAAGAGCTGGAGATAAGATGTGGGATTCATACTAAGATACAGTACACACACATGCAAGCGAGCATGCGCACACACACGCACATGAATACACTCCCAGATACTCACACATGCACGCACACACACATACATACACATCATCCTACCGTCTCCATAATAAATCAGTGTATTTATTTAGAGCAGTCTGCTCCTCCAAAATGAATCCAGTCAAACGCTCTGTCTGTAATGGAATGACGCACACAAACAAACACAACACACTGTAACGTGTCTGTGTGTGTATGCCTATGTTTGGGTGTGTGTGTGCTTGTGTGTTTGTGTGTGTGTGAGGAGGGGGGGGGGGGGCAGCGTGCTCCCTGGTTAGGCCCTGGTCCTGCGGTATAGCCCAGAGGGGGACAGGACGATGCTGGGAGTCTGATTTAGAGCCAATGAATCCATCGATTAACATTTCCAATTCAATGCCTCATATTGTTTCTTTACGGTTAGCGGTGGAATGAAAATAGTTGTACAAAATGAGATTAGAGCTCAGTCGCTGCCTTCTTCATATGCACAAAAGGTCATCTGTCATCGTTTAGGAGTTTTTAGCATGAGGGCATATCTTGCAATGTTTTTTTCTTCATCATTTCCATTTAAATTGCCTGTTTGCGTTGAGAACTGATTGCATCTCAGAGAGAGATGAGAGGGGAAATGGACTAATCCCCTTATAGTTTCTTTGAGTGTGCAAATTGACATAATCTTAAAAAGGCGAGAATTAACATGCTAAAAGACAGTCAGAGTTATGATGAACACCCATTGCCAATGCTTAATTCGTCAGGCGATTAAGATGATTAACTTTGAATCCATTTAATCAACCACGAGCACTTTGCTCAAATAGCAAACTGTTAGGCAGACAGGGAAAACTTCTCTCTGATGTGTTGAGAAAAAGAGACATTATTTAACTGAGCTCCCATTAGGGACAAGAGGGCAACTAAATATTATCTTAAGGAGTGATGGCATCAGTGATGGGTTTGCAGAGGATTTTAGGGATTCTTTCTGTCTCCTACAGGACTTTCACTTTGAAGGCTATGCATGCTACATCAGTGATTAGGAAAGGCAATGTGCCCTTGGGGAGGGTGTGTGTGTGTGTGTGTGTGTGTGTGTGTGTGTGTGTGTGTGTGTGTGTGTGTGTGTGTGTGTGTGTGTGTGTGTGTGTGTGTGTGTTGATGCTTGAGTGGGGGCCTTTGAGGTTTTCCCATGAGCAGTCAGTGTGTGACATGTACCTGTGATTTGAGTCACTGTGTAGTTATCCTCTATGGGCTAGGTGGCACCAAATCGTCCCACCTACGTAACAGCCAGTTGAATCCTGTGGCGCGATTTTCAAAACGTTTGAAATGCTATTACTTCAATTTCTCAAACATATGACTATTTTACAGCTATTTAAAGACAAGACTCTCGTTAATCTAACCACACTGTCCAATTTCAAAAAGGCTTTACAACGAAAGCAAAACATTAGATTATGTCAGCAGAGTACCCAGCCAGAAATAATCAGACACCCATTTTTCAAGCTAGCATATAATGTCACAAAAACCCAAACCACAGCTAAATGCAGCACTAACCTTTGATGATCTTCATCAGATGACACACCTAGGACATTATGTTATACAATACATGCATGTCTGTTCAATCAAGTTCATATTTATATCAAAAAACAGCTTTTTACATTAGCATGTGACGTTCAGAAAAAGCATACCCCCCGCAAACTTCCGGGGAATTTACTAACAATTTACTAAATTACTCACGATAAACGTTCACAAAAAGCATAACAATTATTTTAAGAATTATAGATACAGAACTCCTCTATGCACTCGATATGTCCGATTTTAAAATAGCTTTTCGGATGAAGCACATTTTGCAATATTCTAAGTACATAGCCCAGCCATCACGGGCTAGCTATTTAGACACCCGGCAAGTTTAGCCTTCATCAAAATCATATTTCCTATAAGAGAAATGGTCTTACCTGTCTTTCCTGTTCTTCGTCAGAATGCACTCCCAGGACTTCTACTTCAATAACAAATGTAGGTTTGGTCCCAAATAATCCATCGTTATGTTCCATCAGCGACGTTTTGTTCGTGCGTTCTAGACACTATCAGAATGGTAAATCACGGTCGTGCGCATGGCGCAGAACGTGACAAAAAAATTCTAAATATTCCATTACCGTACTTCGAAGCATGTCAACCGCTGTTTAAAATCAATTTTTATGCAATTTATCTCGTAGAAAAGCGATAATATTCCGACCGGGAATCTGCCTGTCTGTAAACAGGGGGAAAAACCGAAAGACGGGGGCGGGGCAGGTCACGCGCCTTTGTCCTCTGATAGACCACTTAGCAAAAGCTCTCGTGTGTTTCAGCCAGGGCTTTGAATTACGTCATTCAGGTTTTTCCCGGGCTCTGAGACCCCATTGGAGACGTGGGAAGTGTCACGTAACAGCAGAGATCCTGAGTTTTTGGAAGAGATGTCAAAGAAAGCAAACAGGCCACTTCCTGTAAAGGAATCTCTCAGGTTTTTGCCTGCCAAATGAGTTCTGTTATACTCACAGACACCATTAAAACAGTTTTAGAAACTTTAGGGTGTTTTCTATCCATATATAATAAGTATATGCATATTCTAGTTACTGGGTAGGATTAGTAACCAGATTAAATCGGGTACGTTTTTTATCCGGCCGTGTAAATACTGCCCCCTAGCCCCAACAGGATTTATCCTACTTTCTCCAGCATTCCACGTACAGTCAATAACATAATAGAAAAGGTCTATGTACAGTGTGTGCAAATGTAGTATGATTAGGGAGATAAGGCAATAACTAGGCCATAGAGGCGAAATAATTACCATTTAGCATTAACACTGGAGTGAAAGATGTGCAGATGATGATGTGCAAGTAGAGATACTAGGGTGCAAAAGAGCAAAAAAAATAACAATATGGGATGAGGTAGTTGGGTCTGCTATTTACAGATGGGCTGTGTACAGGTACAGTGATTGGTATGCTGCTCTGACAGCTGATGCTTAAAGTTAGAGAGGGAGATATATGTCTCCAGCTTCAGTGATTTTAGGTAGTATTGTCAGTTTTACGAGGGTATGTTTGGCAGCATGAGTGAAGGAGGCTTTGTAGCGAAATACGAAGCCGATTCTATATTTAACTTTGGATTGTAGATGCTAAATGTGAGTCTGGAAGGAGAGTTTACAGTCTAACCAGACACCTAGGTATTTGTAGTTGTCCACATATTCTAAGTCAGAACCGTCCAGAGTAGTGATGCTAGTCGGGCAGGCAGGTGCGGGTAGCAATTGGTTGAAGAGCATGCATTTAGTTTTACTAGCATTTAAAAACAGTTGGAGGCCACGGAAGGAGTGTTGTGTGGTATTGAAGCTCGTTTGGAGGTTTGTTAACACAGTGTCCATAGAAGGGCCAGATGTATACAGAATGGTGTCGTCTGCGTAGAGGTGGATCAGGGAATCACCAGCAGCAAGAGTGACATCATTGATATATACAGAGAAAAGAGTCGGCCCGAGAATTGAACCCTGTGTCACCCCCATAGAGACTGCCAGAGGTCCGGACAACAGGCCCTCCGATTTGACACACTGAACTCTATCAGAGAAGTAGTTTGTGAACCAGGCGAGGCAGTCATTTGAGATACCAATGCTATTGAGTCTCCCAATAAGAATGTGGTGATTGACAGAGTCGAAAGCCTTGACCAGGTCGATGAAGACAGCTGCACAGTACTGTCTTTTATCGATGGTGGTTATTGATTCGTTTAGGCCCTTGAGAGTGGCTGAGGTGCACTCATGACCAGCTCGGAAACCAGATTGCATAGTGGAGAAGGTGCGGTGGTGTCGTGTCTTTGGGCATCATTAACTTGAAGACATGTTTATCAAATAACTCTCTGTAATTATTATTACGCGATTAACCACTCTCATCATCACTCAATATCTAGGTTTACCTCCACTGTACTCACATCCTACCATACCCTTGTCTGTACATTATGCCCTGAATCTATTCTACCATGCCCAGAAATCTGCAACTTTTATTATCTGTCCCCAATGCACTAGACAACCAGTTCTTATAGCCTTTAACCGTACCCTTATCCTACTCCTCCTCTGTTCCTCTGGTGATGTAGAGGTTAACCCAGGCCCTGTATCCCCCAGCACCACACCTATTCCCAAGGTGCTCTCATGACTTCTGTGTCCATAAAAGCCTTAGTTTCATGCATGTTAACATCAGAAGCCTCCTCCCTAAGTGTGTTTTATTCATTGCTTTAGCGCATGCCGCCAACCCTGATGTCCTAGCCGTGTCTGAATCCTGACTTAGGAAGGCCACCAAAAATTCAGAAATTTCTATCCCCAACTACAACATTTTCCGACAAGATAAAACTGCCAAAAGGGGCGGAGTTGTGATCCATTGCAGAGATAGCCTGCAGAGTACTGTCATACTATCCAGGTCTGTGCCCAAACAATTTGAGTTTCTACTTTTAAAAATACACCTTTCCAAAAATAAGTCTCTCACCGTTGCTGCTTCTTATAGACCCCCCTCAGCCCCCAGCTGTGCCCTGGACACCATATGTGAATTGATTGCCCCCCGTCTGTCTTCAGAGTTTGTGCTGTTAGGTGACCTAAACTGGGATATGCTTAGTGCCCCGGCCGTCCTACAGTTTAAGCTAGATGCCCTCAATCTCACAAAAATTATCAACTGTAATTAACTGTAATTAACTAGGAGGTCGGGGCACCAAGGAAAATATTCAGATTACACAGTTATAATTTTCCTAATATAACTGTCAGATATTATAACATTATATATTATATTTTAAGATCTGATCTATCATCTTCTTGTTTTAATGATGTGTTATTACCTCGCGTCAGTCTCATTCCAAACGTCGTAAATTGTTGTTATCTGCATGAACCCAGTCTTCACTAAGTCATCCATACATCAATTGTCTTAAAATCATTTATTTACTAAACTAAGTAATTCACAGAAAGCATACAAAACAGTAGGTATTGTTACAAAGAAATAGTGGAGGATTGTGCCCTAGTGGGCTAAACCGGCATGGCGGCTTGTTAAACGAACAAGGGGGTTGGGGGCAGCGGAGAAGGCACAACAGAGTTGATAAATATTAACAATTGATATGCTAATCCTTTGCACATGAACGCTCACTCATTCGGGAACAATTGCAATCAATATATATTTACGCTCAGTGTGTCGTCGGGATCCTTGTTGGAGAGTTTGGTTCTGTTGAAGGGTTTTGTCCGCATTCTCTCTCTCTCAGTTAGAATGGATCTTTCAAAGCGACATTTGTTCATGTTGTTATAGAATGGATGTTTTGTCGGTCTTCGCGTTCAATGATACCGAATTTCTAGCTGCAGACTAGAAATTAATATCAAAGACTTGTTATTATTCTGTCGGTATCGATAGCCTAAAAGTTTAACCACGTGGTATTGTTAAAGTTCAGTAGAGGGATGCATGGTCAAACCTATTGGCCAACTCGTAATGGAGTGGAGGCCTGGTCTGAAGAAAGAAATTATGGGTGGGGCTTATATACTGAACGTAGAAAAGGCTGTCACATGACGCATTGTCCTGTCTGTGTCCTTGGGGGCGTGCCGATGACTTAGTTAAGCTTTGAACAGACATACAATTCTCTCCCATTAACATAAGTACATTGCATCTCAACATATTCCAAATAGCTTTATCCTTATTCATAAATTTTATACAACCATTAGATGTAAGTCTCATCGCTGAGGCTAGTATATAAACCTTAGTATGGTAATATGGCCATATTGTCTCTCAGGAGTTTTCATAAAATTGTACCAAACGGACCAGTTCATAGCTGGATTCTTCACCGATCTTTTATACCTTCTCCAGAACATAAATGTCGTTCGGTTCTCCAATTCTGTGAGGTGGAAGAATCCTTTGTTCTCTCCATGAAAACACTCTGTCTCTTTATACTGTGGCCATGAGGCAGGACATTCTCCTTTGGAATTTCACAACCCCTCTCACCACAGCAGCCTGGGTAGGGGGAGGTAGGTAGGGGAATGGTGCATAGAAAAGGCCTGGTTCAGAGGGAGATGGTGCAGAAGTAGGGGGATGGTACAGGGGGAGGGGGTCAACTGTGCTCGCTGTACTCAAAGAGGGCAATGTCATGACAGTGAGATTCAAAATGGTCGGTGATCTGTTTGTTAATTTGGCTTTCGAAGATTTTAGAAAAGCAGGGCAGGTCTGTAACAGTTTGGGTCTAGAGTGTTTCCCCCTTTGAAGAGGGGGATGACCGTGGCAGCTTTCCAATCTTTGAGGATCTCAGACAATACGAAAGAGAGGTTGAACAGGCTAGTAATAGGGGTTGTAACAATTGCGGCAGATAATTTTAGAAAGAGAGGGTCCAGATTGTCTAGCCCAGCTGATTGGTAGGGTTCCAGATTTTGCAGCTCTTTCAGAACATCAGCTGTCTGGATTTGGGTGAATGAGAAGTGGGGGGTCTTGGGCAAGTTTCTGCGGAAGGTACAGAGCTGTTGGCCAGGGTAAGGGTAGCCAGGTGGAAAGCATGACCCGCTGTAGAAAAATGCTTATTGAAATTATCGATTATCATTGATTTATCGGTGGTGACAGTGTTTCCTAGCCTCAATGCAGTGGGCAGCTGAGAGAAGGTGCTCTTGTTCTCCATGGACTTTACAGTGTCCCAAAACATTATGTAATTAGTGCTACAGGATGCAAATTTCTGTTTGAAAAAGCTAGCCTTAGCTTTCCTAACTCTCTGTGTATATTGGTTCCTGACTGCCCTGAAAAGTTGCATTTTGCGGGGGCTATTCGATGCTAATGCAGTACGCCACAGGATGTTTTTGTCCTGGTCAAGGACAGTCAAGTCTGGGGTAAACCAAGGGCTATATCTGTTCTTAGTTCTACATTTTTGAATGGGGCATGCTTATTTAGGATGGAAATCACTTTTAAAGAGCAACCAGACATCCTCTACTGACGGGATGAGGTCAATATCCTTCCAGGGTTCCAGGCCAGGTCAATTAGAAAGGCCTGCTCATTGAAGTGTTTAAGGGAGCATTTGACAGTGATGAGGGGTGGTTGTTTGACCGCAGACCCATTACGGACGCAGGCAATGAGGCAGTGATCACTGAGATCCTGGTTGAAGACAGCAGAGGTGTATTTAGAGGGCAAGTTGGTCAGGATGATATCTATGAGAGTGCCCATGGTTTCGGATTTAGGATTGTACCTGATAGGTTCCTTGATAATTTTTGTGAGATTGAGGGCATCTAGCTTAAACTGTAGGACGGCCGGGGCACTAAGCATATCCCAGTTTAGGTCACCTAACAGCACGAACTCTGAAGACAGATGGGGGGCAATCAATTCACATATGGTGTCCAGGGCACAGCTGGGGGCCGAAGGGGGTCTATAAGAAGCAGCAACGGTGAGATACTTATTTTTGGAAAGGTGTATTTTTAAAAGTAGAAACTCAAATTGTTTGGGCACAGACCTGGATAGTATGACCGTACTCTGCAGGCTATCTCTGCAGTGGATCACAACTCCGCCCCTTTTGGCAGTTTTATCTTGTCGGAAAATGTTGTAGTTGGGGATAGAAATGTCTGAAGTTTTGGTGGCCTTCCTAAGTCAGGATTCAGACACGGGAAGGACATCACGGTTGGCGGCATGTGCTAAAGCAGTGAATAAAACAAACTTAGGGAGGAGGCTTCTAATGTTAACATGCATGAAACTAAGGCTTTTATGGTTACAGAAGTCAACAAATGAGAGCACCTTGGGAATAGGTGTGGTGCTGGAGGATACAGGGCCTGGGTTAACCTCTACATCACCAGAGGAACAGAGGAGGAGTATGATAAGGGTACAGCTAAAGGCTATAAGAACTGGTTGTCTAGTGTGTTGGGGACAGATAATTAAAGGAGCAGATTTCTGGGCGTGGTAGAATAGATTCAGGGCATAATGTACAGACAAGGGTATTGTAGGATGTGAGTACAGTGGAGGTAAACCTAGATATTGAGTGATGATGAGTGGTTGCGTCTCTGGAGGCACCAGTTAAGCCAGGTGAGGTCTCTGCATGTATGTGAGGGTGCGACAAAAGAGCTATCTAAGGCATTTAGGGTGGGGCTGGGGGCTCTACAGTGAAATAAAACAATACTAACTAACCTAAACATTAGTAGACAAGGCATATTGACATTAGGGCGAGGCATGTGTAGCCGAGTGATCATAGGGTCCAAAGACCAGCAATAGGTGAGTCAGGGAGCCGTTCGGTAGTCGCTACTACGCTAGGTGAGCTGGAGACACAGCGATTCAGAAAGCTTGCGGGCCGTGGCCAGCAGATGGGTCTTCGGCGACGTCGCAACAGAAAAGCCTGTTGAAACCACCTCGGACGATTACGTCAGCAGACCAGCCGTGATGGATTGGCGGAGCTCCGTGTCGGCAATAAAGGGTCCAGGCCAATTGGCAAAATAGGTATTGTAGCCCAAGAATTAGCTTGTAGACCTCTTCGGCTAGCAGGGTAATGGGCCTAGCTTGAGGCCAGCTCAAAGCTAACTGGTGCTTGCTTCGGGACAGAGGCATTAGTCAGGAGTAGCCAATCGGATTGCAGCTAGCTAGCTGCTATGATCCGGTGCAATGGTCCAGAGCTTGCGGTAGGAATTCGGAGGTAGAAAAAAAGCAGTTCAACATGCTCTGGGTTGATATTGCGCTGTGCAAACTAGCAGGTATTGACCGAGCTGAGGCTGGCTGGTGTCCGAGTTATGGCAGTGGCTAACTGACTACTGGCTAGTAGCTAGTTAGCTGGCTAATAGCAGATCTGTACCACATTGGGTGAGGCGGGTTACAGGAGAGTATATTCAGTCCGTAGATGGAAAGTGAGATTAAAATATATACAAAATATTTACGAAAAAAATTGAGGAAAACGATTATTTACACTGGACAAGACAAAAGACACATCCGACTGCTACGCCATATTGGAATAAGTACATGTCAATTACAGAGGCTTTGAACTAAGTGTGACCTTTGAACTTTTCACCATTATTACTACACTTGACACGTACATGCGACTTCTGTTATCAGAATACAAAGATCTCATTGAAAAGAAGGGTTGCATTGTGGTCTGATTGTGTTCAAATCTGGTTGACCACTTCAGGAGCTGGTCAGGGACGCATTGTGTGCAGATTTCTCCTCAGTCTGGACTGTAATCAGGCAACATAAAGAGCATACAGTAGGCGACGTCATCAGCACTCGGCCCACAAGTCTCCAGAAAACGTTTGTTTTTGTGAGCGAAAGACACTTTTTTCATTAAACGTTGGAGAAAATACGTTCCTAGCGTGTGAGGAACGTGTTTGCTGGCTTTAAAAATGCTAGCCAGCTAGCCTAATTAGAAAAACTGTGTTTTATTTGTCTAGAGTTATGCTAACCTGTTTGCAAGCGCTTTAGCTTTACTAGCTAGCTGGCTAGTTACAGAGTTTAGCTGGTTAATTAGCTACAGTAGTTTGCTACAGCCATCAAGATGTTGTTGTATTATTATTGAAAGTTTGCTGGATCGACTGCCCCTGAGCAAGGCAGTTAACCCACTGTTCGCCGGGCACCGAAGACGTGGATTTCAATTACGGCAGCCCCCCGCACCTCTGATTCAGAGGGGTTGGGTTAAATGCGGAACACACATTTCAGTTGCAGGCATTCAGTTGTACAACTGACTAGGTATCCCCCTTTCCCTTTCCCTATCAGATGTAGCCTGTTCCACCATTTGCAGAATGCATTCAGGTATTTTAATCTAGCGGGGAAAAGGGAATCCGGACACACTCTGGACACGGTAGACACATTAAAATGTAGGTGTAGACGCATGACATATTCAGAATTCCATGATCAGACTACAACAACTGCATGAACTGTCAATCAAATTGTTTGTTTCACATGTAAGAAAACTCCACGTGAAAATCTCATTTTCACATGTAGAATTGCAAGTTCACATGCGGTGGTGAAATTGTGTTATTCTCCTCACATGTGAAAAGGTGGTGTTAACATGTTGCAGTAGCAATTTTTACATATGAAATTGTTAATTCTGTAATGCCATTCTGTAAAAAGTAAACTTAGCCTACCTGAGTATAACAATTCAAGTGCGTTCAAAATAATTATTTCTTATTTCTGAGACATCTATTTGGAGTGTTACCGTTGCAGGCTCACGCCTTTCTTCTTCATATGTTGGTCAGTGACCGTTGGAAGAAGCCCAGTGAAAAGAACAGAGAAGCTAGAGCTCCGTGTCTCCTTATTTACCCTGTTAAACATGTTAAAAGTAATGCTGTCAGAGTTAATCATTAATCAGTTTAGTGAACTCAAGTTCACTTTTTTTCCTTTTTTTTACATTATCTGAAAGTGTTAAAAATTCACAGAAAACATAAAAAATACATAATCTATACAGCTAAAAACAACAATGCGATGTCAAAACAAGGTGACTTTGAGGTTAAAGAAAATGTGTTTATCAATTTACCAGATTTTGCTAACTGTTACTTTGGACAAAATCAAGATGTAAATATTCTTGTAATGCTTTTTGTATAAAAAATCTTAAATTACAGCTCAATTTGAGCAAATTATGAATTTAAAATGAATTGTGATTAATCAAAGCAAATCATGCGATTAACTCGATTGAAATGTTTTATCGTTTGACAGCCCTAGTTGACCTTAAAATTTGAAAATGCACATGTGAAAGTGTAGCGGACATGGGTCGGTCATATTTGCTCATGGTCACGTGATGATGTAGCCCCACCTGCGACTACAAAATTTGTATTTTCACTCTTGTTCGTATAGTCAAGACATTGCCTACTCCCATTGGAGAATCTGGTTCTAATCCTGACAGTTACAAAAGCATACGTGAAACATTGGGAAATCAGATGTGTATGAGTAATGTGAAAAGTCAGTGTGACGCTTCACACAACTATGTTTTTCCCCACGTGGAAGTTTTCACGTGATTTGTTCAACGTGAAAAATATGTGTGAAACATCACACGTATCCAAAAGTGTCTGACTATATATATATATATATATATATATATACTGCTCAAAAAAATAAAGGGAACACTTAAACAACACATCCTGGATCTGAATGAAATAAATAATCTTATTAAATACTTTATTCTTTACATAGTTGAATGTGCTGACAACAAAATCACACAAAAATAATCAATGGAAATCCAATTTATCAACCCATGGAGGTCTGGATTTGGAGTCACACTCAAAATTAAAGTGGAAAACCACACTACAGGCTGATCCAACTTTCATGTAATGTCCTTAAAACAAGTCAAAATGAGGCTCAGTAGTGTGTGTGGCCTCCACGTGCCTGTATAACCTCCCTACAACGCCTTGGCATACTCCTGATGAGGTGGCGGATGGTCTCCTGAGGGATCTCCTCCCAGACCTGGACTAAAGCATCCGCCAACTCCTGGACAGTCTGTGGTGCAACGTGGTGTTGATGGATGGAGCGAGACATGATGACCCAGATGTGCTCAATTGGATTCAGGTCTGGGGAACGGGCGGGCCAGTCCATAGCATCAATGCCTTCCTCTTGCAGGAACTGCTGACACACTCCAGCCACATGAGGTCTAGCATTGTCTTGCATTAGGAGGAACCCAGGGCCAATCGCACCAGCATATGGTCTCACAATGGGTCTGTGGATCTCATCTCGATACCTAATGGCAGTCAGGCTACCTCTGGCGAGCACATGGAGGGCTGTGCGGCCCCCCCAAAGAAATGCCACCCACACCATGACTGACTCACTGCCAAACCGGTCATGCTGGAGGATGTTGCAGGCAGCAGAATGTTCTCCACGGCGTCTACAGACTCTGTCACGTCTGTCACGTGCTCAGTGTGAACCTGCTTTCATCTGTGAAGAACACAGGGCGCCAGTGGCGAATTTGCCAATCTTGGTGTTCTCTGGCAAATGCCAAACGTCCTGCACGGTGTTGGGCTGTAAGCACAACCCCCACCTGTGGACGTCGGGCCCTCATACCACCCTCATGGAGTCTGTTTCTGACCGTTTGAGCAGACACATGCACATTTGTGGCCTGCTGGAGGTCATTTTGCAGGACTCTGGCAGTGCTCCTCCTGCTCCTCCTTGCACAAAGGCGGAGGTAGCGGTCCTGCTGCTGGGTTGTTGCCCTCCTACGGCCTCCTCCACGTCTCCTGATGTACTGGCCTGTCTCCTGGTAGCGCCTCCATGCTCTGGACACTACGCTGACAGACACAGCAAACCTTCTTGCCACGGCTCGCATTGATGTGCCATACTGGATGAGCTGCACTACCTGAGCCACTTGTGTGGGTTGTAGACTCCGTCTCATGCTACCACTAGAGTGAAAGCACCGCCAGCATTCAAAAGTGACCAAAACATCAGCCAGGAAGCATAGGAACTGAGAAGTGGTCTGTGGTCCCCACCTGCAGAACCACTCCTTTATTGGGGGTGTCTTGCTAATTGCCTATAATTTCCACCTGTTGTCTATTCCATTTGCACAACAGCATGTGAAATTTATTGTCAATCAGTGTTGCTTCCTAAGTGGACAGTTTCACAGAAGTGTGATTGACTTGGAGTTACATTGTGTTGTTTAAGTGTTCCCTTTATTTTTTTGAGCAGTGTGTATATATATATATATATATATATATATATATATATATATATATATATATATATATATACTACAGTTCAAATGTTTGGTGTCATTTAGAAATGTCCTTGTTTTTGAAAGGAAAGCACATTTGTCAATTTAAAATAACATCAAATTGATCAGAAATACAGTGTAGACATTGTTAATGTTGTAAATGACTACTGTAGCTGGAAATGACAGATTTTTTATGGAATATCTACATAGGCGTTGAGTATCTGGCGCATCAGCATTTGTGGGTTCGATTACAGGCTCAAAATGGCCAGAAACAAAGACATTTCTTCTGAAACTCATCAGTCTACTCTTATTCTGAGAAATTAAGGCTATTCAATGCGAGAAATTGCCAAGTAACTGAAGATCTCGTACAACGCTGTGTACTACTCCCTTCACAGAACAGTGTAAACTGTCTCTAACCAGAATAGAAAGATGAGTGGGAGGCCCCGGTGCACAACTGAGCAAGAGGACAAGAACATTAGAGTGTCTAGTTTGAGAAACAGACGCCTCACAAGTCCTCAACTGGCAGCTTCATTAAATAGTACCCGCAAAATGGTGAAGAGGCAACACCGGGATGCTGGCCTTCTAGGCAGAGTTCCCCTGTCCAGTGTGTGTGTTCTTTTGCCCATCTTAATCTTTTCATTTACAACATTAACAATGTGTATACTGTATTTCTGATCAATTTGATGTCATTTTAATGGACAAAAAAAATGTGCTTTTCTTTCAAAAACAAGGACATTTCTAAGTGACCCCAAACTTTTGAACTGTAGTGAATTTCTTTTTCACGTGGTGTTGATCATCGATAATGCAAATGTCTTATTGGTTAGGTAGCCATTCAATTGAGCTCTCAATGGATTCATTACTTGCCCGATGTATTTATTGATTGATTGATCAATAGATTGTCCTCTCCTCTTCCCCTGTTCCTCTCTGTCTCCAGTCCTGGATGACCCTGTAGTGACGGTGCACCAGAGTGTAGGAGAGGCCAAAGAGCAGTTCTACTATGAGAGGACGGTGTTCCTGCGCTGCATGGCTAACTCCAACCCCCCTGTCCGCTACAGCTGGCACCGAGGACGAGATGTCCTCTCACAGGGCTCTGACAAGGGAGTGGAGATCTACGAACCATTCTTCACACAGGTAAGAATGAGACAATATACTATAGACCTAATGTCTATAGGTAAGTCTTTAGAGCAGGGTATATGGAGACATCTCAGTACTTTACACTCTGGATGGGTATAGATGGGTCTATAGGGCGGGGTATGTAGAGACATCTCAGTAATTTACACTCTGGATGGGGAGATATGTATTTAAATAAATAAGGGTGTGCCCAGAGACTGCGAGTCTGAGGTAGCTGGCTGCCCTTCTGAGCCTCCTGTTCCCTCGTCTTCTTCTCCTCTCCCAGCCTACCTCTTTTTTTCCCTCCTCTTCTGTCCTCTTCTCTCTTATTCCTTTCTCTCTCTCTCCCCTCCTCTCCTCTTCTCTTTCTTCTTTCCTCTCCTCCCCCAGCCCATGTCTTATTTTTCCTCCTGCTCTGTCCTGATCCCTCCTCCTCTCTTGTCTTCCCTCCTCTTCCCTTCAGTCCATCTCTTCTCCAATTCCCTCCTCTCATCCTACTTTCCCAAGCCCACTTTCCTTTCGTCTCTCTTCTCCTCTCCCAGCCAACCTCTTGTTTTCCCTCCACCTCTGTCCTCTTCTCTATTTTCCCTCAGCCCACCAAGCATTTGGACAGAGCAGGGGTAGCATTTCAAACCCAGCATGGGAATATGCCCTTGGTAATTAGCCAAGAAGTGACCCGCTTTCATTGAGGGCTTCCTCCTCCTCTCTCCTCTCTCCTCCCCCCTCCTCTCCTCCTCTTCTTCCATGGAATGCATTATTCCCCCTGGTGGGCAGAAGAATAACAGGAAGATCAGGAGATATGTTTGAAGCCACCACATTTGTTTTCCCATTGCTAAATGCCAGATTACCGTTTCTCTCTGGCGGAGGTTAGGAGGAGAGGAGAGAGGGATGGTGTTATCAAAATCAAGTTATTCGTCACATGCTTTGTTAACAACAGGTCTAGACTAACAGTGAAATGCTTACGGGCCCTTCCCAACAATGCAGATAGATATAAAATAGAGAAATAATAGAAAGTAAAACACATAACAATAAAACTATGACTAAATACACAATGAGTAACGATAACTTGGCTATATACACGGGGTACCAGTACTGAGTTGATGTGCAGGGGTTCAAGGTAATTGAGTTATATATGTACATATAACTAAGAAGAAAGTGACAGATAATAAACAGTAGCAGCAGCATATGATGAGTAAAAAAAGTTGACTCGTCACATACACTTTGTGTAGTCCACGATCAGCTCCTGCCAGTTCTCTGACCTCCTCCTTATAGGCTGTCTGATCGTCGTTGGTGATGAAGCCTACCGTCATGTCGTTGGTAAACTTAATGATGGTGTTGAAGTCGTGCACGGCCACACAGATGTAGGTGAACATGGATTACAGGAGGGGACTTAGCTCTCACTCCTGAGGGGCCACCATGTTGAGGGTCAGTGTGGTGGATGTGTTGTTGCCTACGCTCGAAACCTGGAGGCGGCCCATCAGGAAGTCGAGGATCCAGTTGCAGAGGGAGGTGCTCAGTCCATTAGCTTAGTGAAGAGCTTGGAGGGCACTATGGTGTTGAACGCTGAGCTGTAGTCAATGAACAGCATTCTCACATAGGTGTTCCCCTTCTCCAGGTGGGAAAGGGCAGTGTGGAGTGCAGAAGACGCAATAGAGATTGCGTCTTCTGTGGATCTGTTGGAGCGTTATGCGAATGGGTCCAGGGTGTCTGGGATGATGGTGTTGATGTGAGCGATGACCAGCCTTACAATGCATTTCATAGCTACAGATATGCGTGATACAGGGCGATAGTCATTTGGACAGGTTACCTTGGCTTTTGAGGCACAGGGATTATGGTGGTCTGCTTGAAACAGACTCGGTCAGGGAGAGGTTGAAAATGTCAGTGAAGACACTTGCCAGCAGGTCAGCACATGCTCTGTGTACGCATCCTGGTAATCCGTTTGTCCCTGTGGCCTTGTGATTGTTAACCTGTTTTAAAGGCTTTACTCAAATCGGATAAGGAGAGCGTGATCAAACAGCTGGTGCTATCATGCATGGTTCAGTGTTGCTTGTCTGGAAGCGAGCATAGAAGCCATTTAGCTCGTCTGGTAGGCTTACATCACTGGGCAACTCGTGGTTGGGTTTCCCTTTGTAATCCGTGATAGTTTGCAAGCCCTGCCACATCCGACGAGTGTCAGAGTCGTTGTAGTAGGATTTGATCTTTGTCCTGTATGGACACAATTGACGCTTTGCTTGTTTGATGGTTTGTCGGAGGGCGTAGCGGGATTATAAGTGTCCGGATTAATGTCCCGCTCCTGGATAGTGGCAGCTCTAGCTTTTAGCTCGGTGCGGATGTTGCCTGTAATTCATGGCTTCTGGTTGGGATATGTATGTTAGGTCACTGTGGGGACCAAGTTGTCGATTCATTTATTAATGAAGCCGGTAACTAATGTGATAAATCTCAATGCTATCAGATGAATCCTGGAACATATTCCAGTCTGTGCTAGCGAAACAGTCCTGTATTTTAGCATCTGCTTCGTCGGGCCACTTCAGTAATGAGTGTGTCAATGGTACTTCCTGCTTGAGTTTTTGCTGGTACGCAGGAATCAGGAGAATACATTTTTTCACCTATATTTAAACAGATAGGCCAGTTGAGAACAAGTTCTCATTTACAACTGCGACCTGGCCAAGATAAAGCAAAGCAGTGCGACAAAAACAACACAGAGTTACACATAAACAAATGTACAGTCAATAACACAATAAAAAAATCTATGTACAGTGTGTGCAAATGTAGAAGATTAGGGAGGTAAGGCAATAAATATGCCAAAGAGGCGAAATAATTACAATTTAGCATTAACACTGGAGTGATAGATGTGCAGATGATGATGTGCAAGTAGAGATACTGGGGTGCAAAAGAGCAAGAAGATAAATCAAAATATGGGGATGAGGTAGTTGGGTGTGCTATTTACAGATGAGCTGTGTACAGGTACAGTGATTGGTAAGCTGCTCTGACAGCTGATGCTTAAAGTTAGAGAGGGAGATATGTCTCCAGCTTCAGTGATTTTTGCAATTCGTTCCAGTCATTGGCAGCAGAGAACTTGAAGGAAAGGTGGCCAAAGGAAGTGTTGGCTTTGGGGATGACCAGTGAAATATACCTGCTGGAGCGAGTGCTATAGGTGGGTGTTGCTATGGTGACCATTGAGCCGAGATAACGCTGGGCTTTACATAGCAAAGACTTATAGATGACCTGGAGCCAGTGGGTTTGGCGCCGAATATGTATCAAGGGCCAGCCAACGAGAGCATACAGGTCGCAGTGGTGGGTAGTATATGGGGCTTTTGTGAGAAAACCGATGGCACTGTGATAGACTACATCCAGTTTGCTGAGTAGAGTGTTGGAGTCTATCTTATAAACGACATTGCCTAAGTCAAGGATCGGTAGGATAGTCAGTTTTACGAGGGTACGTTTGGCAGCATGAGTGAAGGAGGCTTTGTTGAGAAATAGGACGCCTATTCTAGATTTCATTTTGGTTTGGAGCATTTAAAAGCAGTTGGAGGCCACAGAAGGAGTGTTGTATGGCATTGAAGCTCATTTGGAGGTTTGTTAACACAGTGTCCAATGAAGGGCTAGATGTATACAGAATGGTGTCGTCTGCGTAGAGGTGGATCAGGGAATCAGCAGCAGCAAGAGCGATATCATTGATATATACAGAGAAAAGAATCGGCCCGAGAATTGAACCCTGTGGCAGCCCCATAGAGACTGCCAGAGGTCCGGACAACAGGCCCTCCGATTTGACCCACTGAACTCTATCTGAGAAGTAGTTTGTGAACCAGGCGAAGCAGTCATTTGAGAAACCAAGGCTATTGAGTCTGCCGATAAGAATGCGATGATTGACAGAGTCGAAAGCCTTTGCCAGGTCGATGAAGACGGCTGCACATAACTGTATTTTATCGATGACGGTTATGATATCGTTTAGGACCTTGAGCGTGGCTGAGGTGCACCCATGACCAGGTCGGAAACCAAATTGCATAGTGGAGAAGGTACAGTGGGATTCCAAATGGTCGGTGATCTGTTTGTTAACTTGGCTTTCGAAGATTTTAGAAAGGCAGGGCAGGATGGATATAGATCTATAACAGGGTCTAGAGTGTCTCCCCCTTTGAAGAGGGGGATGACCGCGGCAGCTTTTCAATCTTTGGGGATCTCAGACGAAAGAGAGGTTGAACAGGCTAGTAATAGGGGTTGCAACAATTTTAGAAAAAGAGGGTCCAGATTGTCTAGAATGAAGTTATGGTCAGATTTGCCTAGTGGAGGGCGAGGGAGAGCTTTGTAGGCATTTCTGCGTGTGGAGTAAAGGTGATCAATAGGTTTTTTTTGCCTTTAGTTGCAGGTGACATGCTGGTAGAATTTCAGTTTCCCTGCAATAAAATCACCGGCTTCTAGGAGCACCTAGAATGGATGAGCATTTTCTTGTTTTCTTATGGCCCTATACAGCTCGTTGAGTGTTTGTGGTGGTAAATAGACAGCTATGGAAAATATAGATAAAAACTATTTTGGTAAATAGTATTGGCTACAGCTTATTCTAACTCAGGCAAGCAGAACATTGAGACTACCTTAATATTATAGATTAGGAGTGGAGGGAGAGAGCAATGATGTAAGAGGTGGAGAGGAGTGAAGGATGGTGCTGACTTATGTTGAGAGGTAATTTTAGAACGATGAGACCAGGTCTTGTTGACATCGCCGTTGAAGCTTTACTGGTATGGGTGTGTTGATCACACAGCTGTGTGTCTATGCATCCAGACCAACAATGCATCCAGACTCTTCATCCTTCATTCATCTATCCATATACCCTTATAAGGCCATCCCCAACACCCTTTCATTCCTTCATTAATTCCTTCATCCATCTCTCTGATTTACAGCCCCTCTATCTCTCTCTATCCTTTCCCATTCTTACCCACCTTTATCCCTCTTGTCATTGTTCCCTCCAATCTGTTACATCTCTCACACAAGCCTTATTCTTTCATCCTTCCAAATGTATTTTCTATATCTCCATTCTTTTCTGCCCACATTTTATCGTCTAACCTCTCTCATATCCTCGTCCATCCCACCCCCTATGTTCCTTCCTCCAACCACCCTCATCCCTCTCTCCCTCCCTTCCTCCTCCCCCTTGTCTTCCAAATTGATTTTTATTCCAATGTGTCTCCCACTGTTTTAAACTGGCCTCTGAATCATCATCCCGCCAGACACATCTTCCACTATCAGCCAAAACCAGAGAGAAGGAGGAGGTAAAGCAACTGCAGCCACAGACTGAGTCCATCCCTCCGTTCCTAATCAAATACAATTAACATCTGAATGCCATGCAGTAGACTGATGATCATTGGGGAGAATGAAAGAGATGAGCGATTAGAGTTTGTGGGGACTGTGATTGTGGTTCGTGAGGACTATGATTACGGCTTGTGAGGACTGATGTGCCAGGCTGACTGAAGTCCTAATCTGACCCCCTGGTGGAGAGGAAGAAGATCAAAGACTCTCATCACATCCCATCACAGGGCTCTAGCTGGGCCTGTCTGGAGTCACAGTCTCTGTCTGTCAGGCTACTGTGTGGTGTTGGTGGAGGAGTCAACAGACACACATTGAAATTGAACAACCTCCTAGTGAGGCTGTCCGATGTTGAGTGATGTAGCGGTGAAGACCACGTTGTGTGATCCGTGGTGTCATCTGCACAGTGGTTTCGCAACAGATTAAATAAGGGTAACTGTGATTTGTATTATGACTTGTTTTACAGTAAAGTTCATGAACTATGCTACATTTGGAAACATGCAGATCTGTTCCTGGTTCCGTGATTTACAGTAAATGTGAATGGCATAGGGTTGCAACATTCCAGAAACTGTCCCAAGGTTTTCCAGGTTTTTGAGAAATCCTGGTTTGTAAGATTATCAGAATCAGAGGGGAGGGAATCATCCAACTTGGAATCATCCAACCGCAATTTCTGAAAAATGTAAAAGCCCTAAATGAAGTGGAGATACTTCATGAACAGTGTTTATTATTGTATTCATTCTATTCACACACATTTTCACACTAGTGTTATTCTGATTGTGTATCTGAGCTGCAGGGGGAGACGAAGATCTTGAAGCTGAAGAACCTTCGTCCTCAAGACTATGCCAACTACAGCTGCATCGCTTCCGTTAGGAACGTCTGTGGCATTTCCGACCGAAACATTGTCTTCAAACTCACCAACAAGACAGGTCAGTCTTCAAACTCACCAACAAGACAGAGTTGATGTTTTTAATTTTACAATTTAAAACACAATAAAACCCCAAATGTGGATTCAATGTATAAAAACATTTGTTGAGGATAACAGAAAAAAGTGAAATAATTATTTCCATTGTGGTCCTCTTCAAAAAAATCTAACATGTTACACATTCACCTCTAAAAGCTGAATTCTAGTAAACATCACATGGACAAAATAATTAAACAACTGTGCAAAGACTAAAACATACCACACTTCAATAGTCCTCCTGATAACAGTGGTGTCTCTCCTTGGGAATAGCTTGCAGACCTAGCCGGCCAGCATCCTACACTGTCCAAACATAAACAAATATAATATTGTCTAAAACTCACTAACAAGATGGGTTAGTCTTCAAACTCACTAATAAGAGGGGGTTAGTCTTCAAACTCACTAACAAGAAGGGGTTAGTCTTCAAACTCACTAATAAGAGGGAGTTAGTCTTCAAACTCACGAACAATGCAGGTTAGTAGCTTCAAACTTAAAGCCGATGTATGGTCAATCTGATTTCTGCAGTGGCCGTACAGCATTTACGCAATGCGGCCTCCACAGAAGTCAGAGCATTCATACTTCTTGCACTTCGGGGAGCTGTCATACGCATCCAATAAATTGGTCTGCACCACCTATAAGGCACCACTTGTAGTGATTCAGGGCTAATCTCAATAGCCAGCCAGCTAATTACAAGCAATTGGCAAAACAAAAAGACAAGTGCTTGACATAGAAGCACAGCCAAGATTGCATGACGTAAAAAGACAGCACCATTTTCCCACCTGCATCTCCGCTTCAACCCTTAATTTAATTGTTTTGCTTTATGAGTTTGTCCCGCAACTGCCTCCACTTCTTGTGGCAAGCTTCCACTTCCATAGATGAGGTAAAGAGGTCAATAGAATTAGACCAAAACAATGAAATGCCATGGAAACGTTTTGGGGAATGATCCCGTGAAGGAAAGATCCTCCTCTTTGACCGTCAGCAAAATTAGCCTACATTTAGGCTATGTGTATTTTACACTTTGCTGAGGTAAATATCTGAGTACAATACTTGTATTGATGTCAACCCCAATACATGTTTGTCATCATCACCAATCAACTGCATTACAGTTGAAAACGACTTTGACTACCACCACCGATTTCTGTATGTTAGCTATGCTACCAGCTTATACGAACAGGAGTTAGCATTTAGCTGTCACTTCTAAATCTGAAAAGGGACAACTTCTAAACGTTATGCAGTGAAAACATCCAAATATATCCAAATCAGACTTTAGTAAGCACATTGTGGGACTGTCACAATACCTTTTTACCACATCTATCCCCATTACCTCCCCAACCTCTTTCCAGGAGTTCAAACTCATTTTCGCATCCCTACATGAGGTATCATCAAGATGTTTATGTTTGCAAACTTGTTCTGATAGCCTTTCATCAAGGTTCTCCATGTTTGTTGTGAAGGAAGTCATCAAATATGTCAGTTGGTGTTTATACAGGATGTACATCCCCCACCTACCATTAACCAATTATGTCAGTGCAGAGCTATACGGTGCTATGCAGAGCCCTTTGCATTGTTAAAAAATTTGGGAGGCGTACAGCATTACAGTAAGGAGCTTGATTTGGCCTCCGAAGGCTCTGCAATTGCACCACACCCTTCGTATGGCTCCTCGGCACTGCATTGCCGGATCAAGCATAAATCATGTTTACCAACAATACAGGTCACTCTCCAAACTCACCAACAAGACAGATTCGTCTCCAAACTCACCAACAAGACAGGTTAGTCTCCAAACTCACCAACAAGACAGGTTAGTCTCCAAACTCACCAACAGGACAGGTTAGTCTCCAAACTCACCAACAAGACAGGTTAGTCTCCAAACTCACCAACAAGACAGATTCGTCTCCAAACTCACCAACAAGACAGGTTAGTCTCCAAACTCACCAACAAGACAGATTCGTCTCCAAACTCACCAACAGGACAGGTTAGTCTCCAAACTCACCAACAAGACAGGTTAGTCTCCAAACACACCAACAAGACAGGTTAGTCTCCAAACTCACCAACAAGACAGAATTGTCTTCAAACTCACCAACAAGACAGGTTGGTCTTCGATCTCACCAACAAGACATGCACCATAAAGTCTATAAGAAAACACCAAACCTCTAACCTCTTCCTCTCCAGTGTCTCCGTCCATCAAGCTGCTAGTGGAGGACCCCATCGTGGTGAACCCTGGCCAGACGGTGTCCCTGGTATGTATCACTACGGGTGGGGAGCCCAAACCAACGCTGAGCTGGGTCAGCAGCTCCGACAGGCTGCCTGAGAAAAGTGTGGTAAAGGGTGGAACACTCACCCTGCCGGCCATCACCTCAGACGAGGCTGGTGTATACAGCTGTGTGGCCACTAACAACGTGGGCAACCCGGCCAAGAAGTCTACCACGATAGTGGTCAGAGGTGAGAGGGAGGGAGGGAGGGAGGGAGGGAGGGAGGGAGGGAGGGAGGGAGGGAGGGAGGATCAGGGCTGGGTGTTGGTATAGGACTAACATACAATATAAAGTAGAATCCTTAGAACATCACGGTCAACCATGTCAAGAGGTTCCAACGTCTTGGTGTAATGACATGGACTGTGACGGACTGACAGATGCAAGGTCAGACATTTGAGTCCCACTCAGGCTACTCATGGGCTATATCTGTTTTTTTGGGGGGGGGGCAACTTTTTATTCCGTTTTGTCATTTTTCTTTTTCAGAGAGGGTGTTACAGGTACAAAACAAAACAATCTAATAAATTCATACAAAGATATACCAAACCCATTCCCCCCCAAATAATAACTGTATCCACTGGTTAAATGGGAGAAAGTGTGGTGGATGCCATCTAAGAGCCAACATCTTTTTTTTGCGGCAGTGCTGCCAGCAGTAATCTTCTCTGATTGAGAGATTCAAGGAGCTATCATCATTAAGTAACATAATAGATGGAAAGCATTGCATATTTAAATTCATGCACCTCTAAATTAATTTGTAACTTTTCTTATCAGATTTTCACCGTTCAAATGACAGGAATGGTTTCTACAGTATGTTACTACGATGTTACGTTACCAACACACACACACAC
>NC_042957.1:16292524-16317524 GCF_901001165.1 Salmo trutta
AATAGTAATTTTGTAAATTGTAGCGCTAATTCACTGGAAGCATTTGAGGGAAAATATTTTCTGAACGTCACGCGCCGATGTAAAATGCTGTTTTTATATATAAATATGAACTTTATCGAACAAAAAATGCATGTATTGTGTAACCTGATGTCCTAGGAGTGTCATCTGATGAATATCGTCAAAGGTTAGTGCTGCATTTAGCTGTGTTTTGGGTATTTGTGATGCATGCTAGTTGCTTTGAAAATGGCAGTGTGATTATTTTGGGCTGGGTACTCTCCTAACACAATCTAATGTTTTGCTTTTGCTGTAAAGCCTTTTTGAAGTCGGACAACGTGGTTCGATTCAGGAGAGGTGTATCTATAAAATGGTGTAAAATAGTCATATGTTTGAGAAATTGAAGTTATAGCATTTATGAGGTATTTGTATTTCGCGCGATGCGATTCTACTGGCTGTTGACTAGGGTGGGACGCAAGCGTCCCAGGTTCCCAGACAGGTTAAGAACAAGTTGTCCGTGATTGAGTGTCCCGGTACACAAAATGTTTGATCCTTATGTACTATTGAGTCCAAATGGGACTTCAGTCTGTTAGAGAGGACCTTGGCAAATATCTTATAGTCTGCACAGAGTAATGCCACAGGCCTCCAGTTCTTAAGTTCACAAAAATCCCTTTTTTTGGGCAGGAGAGTCAGAGCCGCATGACGGCAGCTCATCGGCAACTCTCCTACTCCGACGCATTCACGTAACACGCAAAAGAAGTCCTGTCCAATTATTCCCCAGAATTATTTATAAAACTCCACCGGGAGTCCATCCACCCCCGGTGCACGACTGGGGGACATCTGGGTTATGGCCTCTGCCAGTTCATGGGACAACAGAGGAATGTCCATTTCATCCCTCTGTGCCAGAGAGAGCTTAGGGAGTCCTGCGAACAAGACCTGAGCACACATAGGATCACACACTTCTGCCCTATACAACTCAGTATAAAACTCCACAGTCTGCTCCCGCATCTCACCCACCACAGAGGTCACCCGCCCATCAGACAGCCATAGACAATGCATACCCTTGGCTTCACTGCTCTGTCTTTCCAAACCAAAGAAGAAGGAGCTGGGAGCATCTATCTCTTTGAGCATGGAGAACCTAGCTCTTACAAGTGCTCCCTTTGCTTTAACCTGGAAAAAACTGCCCAGGTCCCTACGTAATTCAGCTAAATTAGCCTGGAGGCCTACATTGCCTTGCCCCACCATCTCTACCTCCATCTCACTAATACACCGCTCTAGTTCCCCAAATACTCTCCTAGCCTCTGAGGATGAGAAAGCTGTGTACTGTTGACAGAAAAGCCGAATTTGGACTTTCCCCACATCCCACCATTGACTCAGAGACTAATTATCCTCTCTTTGCTGCCCCCACCTTTCCCAAATGGTCTGGAAACCTGAGCAAAAGGTGGCATCTTGTAAGAGCTTTACATTGAATTTCCAATAGGATGCCTGCCGGGGCCCTGGTGAAATAGACAGCCGAGTCATGGTTATGTGATGATCGGAAAACCCCACTGGGAGAATGGTAGCGCCCAACAGCCTATTGCTCCGATTCCTAGACATATAAAACCGATCAAGTCGGGCTGCACTCACCCTAGCCCCAAAAACCTTCACCCATGTATACTTTCTTGTGTTTGGATGTTTAGTTCTCCAAACATCCACTAGGTCGAACTGATTAATGATGTCCCTTAACTTCGTTGGGATAGGGGGCAGTATTTTCACGGCCGGATAAAAAACGTACCCGATTTAATCTGGTTACTACTCCTGCCCAGAAACTAGAATATGCATATATTAGTAGATTTGGATAGAAAACACTCTAAAGTTTCTAAAACTGTTTGAATGGTGTCTGTGAGTATAACAGAACTCATATGGCAGGCCAAAACCTGAGAAGATTCCATACAGGAAGTGCCCTGTCTGACAATTTGTTGTCCTTCTGTTGCATCTCTATCGACATTACAGCATCTGTGCTGTAACATGACACTTTCTAAGGCTTCCATTGGCTCTCTAAAGCCGCCAGAAAGTGGAATGGGGTGTCGCTAGCGGAACGTCTGTCCTCAACACTCCCACTGACACTGAATGAGGCTCTTCCCCATTTCTGTCTTTTGTAAAATCCATTGTACAGTTCCAGTCCTCGCCAACCACCAGCGTCTCCTCAGGCGCTACCTGTGAGAGTTCCTGTCTAAGATTCCAAAATAGAACCCCTCTTTCTCTCCCTGTGTTAGGCGCATACACATTTATAAAGACAAAACCCATGTTGTTAACAAGGAGCCTACCCCTACACACCTCCTTTGAGGAACACATTTTTACAGACAGACCCGGTGCAAAAAGGACTGCCACCCCTGCACTAAGATTTGTCCCATGGCTCAACACACTTGCCCCTTTCCACCAGAACCTCCAATCAACTTCATTCAACACATCACTATGTGTCTACTGCAGAAACAACACCTGTACTTGTTTTTGTTTTACATATTCACCCAACACACTCCTCTTTCCCTCATCTCTGGCCCCATTTATATTGAGCGAGCCTACCCGAAGAGTCTCCATATGAAGTGGGAGAAAAGCCAGCAGAGAAAAAGACCAATAGCAAAGCTCAAAAAGCCCCAGTGTCAGAAAGAAAATACACTGCTCAAAAAAAGGGAACACTAAAATAACACATCCTAGATCTGAATGAATGAAATAATCTTATTAAATACTTTTTTCTTTACATAGTTGAATGTGCTGACAACAAAATCACACAAAAATAATCAATGGAAATCCAATTTATCAACCCATGGAGGTCTGGATTTGGAGTCACACTCAAAATTAAAGTGGAAAACCACACTACAGGCTGATCCAACTTTGATGTAATGTCCTTAAAACAAGTCAAAATGAGGCTCAGTAGTGTGTGTGGCCTCCACGTGCCTGTATGACCTCCCTACAACACATGAGAATGCTCCTGATGAGGTGGCGGATGGTCTCCTGAGGGATCTCCTCCCAGACCTGGACTAAAGCATCCGCCAACTCCTGGACAGTCTGTGGTGCAACGTGGCGTTGGTGGATGGAGCGAGACATGATGTCCCAGATGTGCTCAATTGGATTCAGGTCTGGGGAACGGGCGGGCCAGTCCATAGCATCAATGCCTTCCTCTTGCAGGAACTGCTGACACACTCCAGCCACATGAGGTCTAGCATTGTCTTGCATTAGGAGGAACCCAGGGCCAACCGCACCACCATATGGTCTCACAAGGGGTCTGAGGATCTCATCTCGGTACCTAATGGCAGTCAGGCTACCTCTGGCGAGCACATGGAGGGCTGTGCGGCCCCTCAAAGAAATGCCATCCCACACCATGACTGACCCACCGCCAAACCGGTCATGCTGGAGGATGTTGCAGGCAGCAGAAGTTTCTCCACGGCGTCTCCAGACTCTGTCACGTCTGTCACATGTGCTCAGTGTGAATCTGCTTTCATCTGTGAAGAGCACAGGGCGCCAGTGGCGAATTTGCCAATCTTGGTGTTCTCTGGCAAATGCCAAACGTCCTGCACGGTGTTGGGCTGTAAGCACAACCCCCACCTGTGGACGTCGGGCCCTCATACCACCCTCATGGAGTCTGTTTCTGACCGTTTGAGCAGACACATGCACATTTGTGGCCTGCTGGAGGTCATTTTGCAGGGCTCTGGCAGTGCTCCTCCTGCTCCTCCTTGCACAAAGGCGGAGGTAGCGGTCCTGCTGCTGGGTTGTTGCCCTCCTACGGCCTCCTCCACGTCTCCTGATGTACTGGCCTGTCTCCTGGTAGCGCCTCCATGCTCTGGACACAACACTGACAGACACAGAAAATCTTCTTGCCACAGCTCGCATTGATGTGCCATCCTGGATGAGCTGCACTACCTGAGCCACTTGTGTGGGTTGTAGACTCCGTCTCATGCTACCACTAGAGTGAAAGCACCGCCAGCATTCAAAAGTGACCAAAACATCAGCCAGGAAGCATAGGAACTGAGAAGTGGTCTGTGGTCACCACCTGCAGAACCACTCCTTTATTGGGGGTGTCTTGCTAATTGCCTATAATTTCCACCTGTTTTCTATTCCATTTGCACAACAGCATGTGAAATTTATTGTCAATCAGTGTTGCTTCCTAAGTGGACAGTTTGATTTCACAGAAGTGTGATTGACTTGGAGTTACATTGTGTTGTTTAAGTGTTCCCTTTATTTTTTTGAGCAGTGTATATATCTAAACAGTGTCTGAAGGTAGACCCTTACACACTGTTGTGACCCACTTCCTCAACCTAAACCGTTTCCTGGGTGAGAGGACACCATGCCCCTCATTTTTCACAGCATGTTGTACTGATCGTATAAACTTTCTTGGATCAGAGAAAAAAGCCTCAAGATTAACTTTTTTCCCCTTGGTCTCATTCAGGAACCTTGTCAGTTCTCTCAATGTGTACTTAGACCCCTCTGCTTGACTGGCTGTCAGCTCCGGGCCCATTGAAGAGGAGTCTGAAAAAAATACCTCCTCATCCTCTTCCTCAGACTCACTTTCCTCCTCATCTCTATCTCCCACCCTGAACACCTGCTCTTCCTCTCTGGTCAGGGCATCCCCCCCAGCAACAGGCAAAGTTTCCATTGTTCCTTTGACCACACCCTTTTTCCTTTTCCACTTGACACCCTCCTCCTCCCCCTAGTCTCTTACACTTCCCCACTATACTCTCCTCATCCACTAGCATAACCTGACTAGACCTAGCATCCTCTACACCACCCTCCATAGCATGACTAGACCAGCCTCATCTACACCACCATCCATAACATGACTAGACCCAGCCTCATCTACACCACCATCTCTAGCCTGACTAGACCCAGCCTCAGCTACCCCACCATCTCTAGCCTGACTAGGCCCAGCCTCAGCTACCCCACCAACCCTGGCATGACTAGGCCCAGCCTCTGCTGTCTGCATCTCATTACCCCTGCACTTTGACCTCGATTTCCCCCACTGGCGCTTGTACCCTCACCTTGTCTACGGCCTTTATGTGGGCATGCAAAGCTCTTATGCCCCAAATCCCCACACTCAAAACACCGTAGAATATCTGTGCTGGCAAACCCTGCATAGAGCCCCTCCCCATGCCTCACTTTAAAATGCACATTTAGCTGTTGCTCATTGTTATTCAGAAACATAAACACTTGCCTCTGGAACTAAACAACGTGCTTAACAGCAGCTGCCTGAAAACCTGCCGACACGAAAACCACTAGCAAACTTACCAAAACGACTCAGCTCTTACCTGATTTGATCATCCGTAATAAACGGAGGCAAATTTGCAACTACCACCCTGGTCGAGGGGGTAAAGAGAGGTAAAACTGGCACCAACACATCCCTTACAAATATTCCACTAGCAATTATCCTACCAACCAAATTTTCTCTTTTCATGAACACCACCACAGCTTTGTTCATTCTAGAAGCAGAATGTATAAATTCAGCTCCTACCTGTTCACCGACCGCGAGCAGAACCTCCTCCACCTGAACTCCATTCTCAGGAACACACCTGTATCCATGTCGTATCGACAGCGTCTCCTCCACCTTAACTCCATTCTCAGGAACACACCTGAATCCATGCTGTATCGACAGCGTCTCCTCCACCTTAACTCCATTCTCAGGAACACACCTGAATCCATGCCGTATCGACAGCGTCTCCTCCACCTTAACTCCATTCTCAGGAACACACCTGAATCCATGTCGTATCGACAGCGTCTCCTCCACCTTAACTCCATTCTCAGGAACACACCTGAATCCATGCCGTATCGACAGCATCTCCTCCACCTTAACTCCATTCTCAGGAACACACCTGAATCCATGCCGTATCGACAGCGTCTCCTCCACCTTAAATCCATTCTCAGGAACACACCTGAATCCATGCCGTATCGACAGCATCTCCTCCACCTTAACTCCATTCTCAGGAACACACCTGAATCCATGCCGTATCGAGAGCATCTCCTCCACCTTAAATCCATTCTCAGGAACACACCTGAATCCATGCCGTATCGACAGCGTCTCCTCCACCTTAACTCCATTCTCAGGAACACACCTGAATCCATGCCGTATCGACAGCGTCTCCTCTACCTTAACTCCATTCTCAGGAACACACCTGAATCCATGCCGTATCGACAGCATCTCCTCTACCTTAACTCCATTCTCAGGAACACACCTGAATCCATGCCGTATCGACAGCGTCTCCTCCGCGCTAGGCTGAGAAGCCATCGCACACACCACACCTTCCAAACCCCAGGAAACTTACTCTGTCCTCTTCCACCCTAACTTTGAAAAACCTGTGGATACCGCTAAAACAAATAGAGCATTAACCCTCCACCATAGAAATAAAATGTAAAGAAAAGACCAAGAAAATAATCTAGAAAGTTAGTTAGGACAGAGCCCTCCACACCAAACACTCAAACTCCAAAAAACTCCCAGCATGCACTGCAAGAGAGAGGCTCAGGTGGACCACTCCAACCTGCATCACAGCTGTCACTCACTCTCTCTTATGTCACACAGACATACTCCTGTTACATAGCCCAAGCATTGCCTGTGGGACTTTACAAAAAGAGAGAGAGTGGTACCAGTTTGACTGGGAATGTTGTGTGCCTGAACCAAAGCTACAGACAGGCTCATCACACAGACATTGTGGCCCTGGAGGCTTGGTGTTTGACACATGAGTTGTGTCCTACAATCGCTTCTGTTGTTCACTACTGTCAGAAGTGTCTCCACAGAGATCAGGGACAGGTCAGAGAGGATGTTGATGGCTTTGGTTGGTCCAGTTACAGCCAGTTTTCCAAAATAACACACACCAACAAAGGGACCTGACTCACAATCTCTGGCCAGACAGAGTCTACATGCTGCTACATTCTGCTACTGGCCAGACAGAGTCTCCATGCTGCTACATACTGCTACTGGCCAGACAGAGTCTCCATGCTGCTACATACTTCAACTGGCCAGACATAGTCTCCATACTGCTACATACTGCTACTGGCCAGACATAGTCTCCATACTGCTACATACTGCTACTGGCCAGACAGTCTCCATACTGCTACATACTGCTACTGGCCAGACAGAGTCTCTATACTTCTACTGGCCAGACAGAGTCTCCATACTGCTACATACTGCTACTGGCCAGACAGAGTCTCCATACTGCTACATACTGCTACTGGCCAGACATAGTCTCCATACTGCTACTGGCCAGACAGAGTCTCCATTCTGCTACTGGCCAGACAGAGTCTCCATACTGCTACATACTGCTACTGGCCAGACAGAGTCTCCATACTGCTACTGGCCAGACAGAGTCTCCATTCTGCTACTGGCCAGACAGAGTCTCCATACTGCTACTGGCCAGACAGAGTCTCCATACTGCTACATCATCTCTTATAAATGAGTTATTAATCACACACACACACACACACACACACACACACACACACACACACACACACACACACACACACACACACACACACACACACACACACACACACACACACACACACACACACACACACACACACACACACACACACAAACCTTGACAACCAAAAGCAAGTACTTAACAGTTTACATCCTAACATAACCATCAACATAATGAAAATCCACTCAACTCCGGTCAACCCACCATAACATACCAACAATATTCACAACAGCCAAACACTACAGACATAACCCCAGTATTCACAACAGCCAAACACTACAGACATAACCCCAGTATTCACACAAGCCAAACACTAGACATAACCCCAGTATTCACAACAGCCAAACACTACAGACATAACCCCAGTATTCACAACAGCCAAACACTACAGACATAACCCCAGTATTCACAACAGCCAAACACTACAGACATAACCCCCAGTATTCACAACAGCCAAACACTACAGACATAACCCCAGTATTCACAACAGCCAAACACTACAGACATAACCCCAGTATTCACAACAGCCAAACACTACAGACATAACCCCAGTATTCACAACAGCCAAACACTACAGACATAACCCCCAGTCTTCACAACAGCCAAACACTACAGACATAACCCCCAGTATTCACAACAGCCAAACACTACAGACATAACCCCCAGTATTCACAACAGCCAAACACTACAGACATAACCCCCAGTATTCACAACAGCCAAACACTACAGACATAACCCCCAGTATTCACAACAGCCAAACACTACAGACATAACCCCCAGTATTCACAACAGCCAAACACTACAGACATAACCCCCAGTATTCACAACCGCCAAACACTACAGACATAACCCCCAGTATTCACAACAGCCAAACACTACAGACATAACCCCCAGTATTCACAACAGCCACACACTACAGACATAACCCCCACATCACACATACATTCTATGGCATGATTATAACACAGACACACACACAGACAATCCAGTGAGAGTGTGAGAGGTAGCCAACAGTAGTACGTACAGGACATATTGAAGAGGAAGAATCGGCTGTGGCAGACACAGAAGCACTGGCAGACCCAGTCTCTGCTCACCACAGCTCGCCCTCTCTCCTCCATCTCCTCCTCCTCTGTCTCTCACCTGTCCAGATACCCCCCCTCTGTCTCACCCACACCTCCCCCTCATCTCCAGTGTCATCCCCAGTAACCTACACCACTAAGCAGCAGCAGGAGAGTGCAGGGTAGTTCATCTTTAACAAGCTTCCAGAAGACTGAGAGACTGGCTGGGTGGATCCATAAACATCCAGAACACCAGGGGTCACTGAGATCAGGGAGGCTGTCTACACCAGGCCTCCAGAACACCAGGGGTCATTGAGATCAGGGAGGCTGTCTACACCAGGCCTCCAGAACACCAAGGGTCACTGAGATCAGGGAGGCTGTCTACACCAGGCCTCCAGAACACCAGGGATCACTGAGATCAGGGAGGCTGTCTACACCAGGCCTCCAGAACACCAGGGGTCACTGAGATCAGGGAGGCTGTCTACACCAGGCCTCCAGAACACCAGGGGTCATTGAATCAGGGAGGCTGTCTACACCAGGCCTCCAGAACACCAGGGGTCACTGAGATCAGGGAGGCTGTCTACACCAGACCTACAGAACACTAGGGGTCAATGAGATCAGGGAGGCTGTCTACACCAGGCCTCCAGAACACCAGGGGTCATTGAGATCAGGGAGGCTGTCTACACCAGGGGTCACTGAGATCAGGGAGGCTGTCTACACCAGGCCTCCAGAACACCAGGGGTCACTGAGATCAGGGAGGCTGTCTACACCAGGGGTCACTGAGATCAGGGAGGCTGTCTACACCAGGCCTCCAGAACACCAGGGGTCACTGAGATCAGGGAGGCTGTCTACACCAGGCCTCCAGAACACCAGGGGTCACTGAGATCAGGGAGGCTGTCTACACCAGGCCTACAGAGCACTAGGGGTCACTGAGATCAGGGAGGCTGTCTACACCAGGCCTCCAGAACACCAGGGGTCACTGAGATCAGGGAGGCTGTCTACACCAGACCTACAGAACACTAGGGGTCACTGAGATCAGGGAGGCTGTCTACACCAGGGGTCATTGAATCAGGGAGGCTGTCTACACCAGGCCTCCAGAACACCAGGGGTCACTGAGATCAGGGAGGCTGTCTACACCAGACTTACAGAACACTAGGGGTCACTGAGATCAGGGAGGCTGTCTACACCAGGGGTCATTGAGATCAGGGAGGCTGTCTACACCAGACTTACAGAACACTAGGGGTCATTGAGATCAGGGAGGCTGTCTACACCAGACTTACAGAACACTAGGGGTCACTGAGATCAGGGAGGCTGTCTACACCAGGGGTCATTGAGATCAGGGAGGCTGTCTACACCAGGCCTCCAGAACACCAGGGGTCACTGAGATCAGGGAGGCTGTCTACACCAGACCTACAGAACACCAGGGGTCACTGAGATCAGGGAGGCTGTCTACACCAGACCTACAGAACACTAGGGGTCACTGAGATCAGGGAGGCTGTCTACACCAGACCTACAGAACACTAGGGGTCACTGAGATCAGGGAGGCTGTCTACACCAGGCCTCCAGAACACCAGGGGTCACTGAGATCAGGGAGGCTGTCTACACCAGGCCTCCAGAACACCAGGGGTCACTGAGGTCAGGGAGGCTGTCTACACCAGACCTACAGAACACCAGGGGTCACTGAGATCAGGGAGGCTGTCTACACCAGACCTACAGAACACTAGGGGTCACTGAGATCAGGGAGGCTGTCTACACCAGACCTACAGAACACTAGGGGTCACTGAGATCAGGGAGGCTGTCTACACCAGGCCTCCAGAACACCAGGGGTCACTGAGATCAGGGAGGCTGTCTACACCAGGCCTCCAGAACACCAGGGGTCACTGAGGTCAGGGAGGCTGTCTACACCAGACCTACAGAACACCAGGGGTCACTGAGATCAGGGAGGCTGTCTACACCAGACCTACAGAACACTAGGGGTCACTGAGATCAGGGAGGCTGTCTACACCAGGGGTCATTGAATCAGGGAGGCTGTCTACACCAGGCCTCCAGAACACCAGGGGTCACTGAGATCAGGGAGGCTGTCTACACCAGGCCTCCAGAACACCAGGGGTCACTGAGATCAGGGAGGCTGTCTACACCAGACTTACAGAACACTAGGGGTCACTGAGATCAGGGAGGCTGTCTACACCAGGGGTCATTGAGATCAGGGAGGCTGTCTACACCAGGCCTCCAGAACACTAGGGGTCAATGAGATCAGGGAGGCTGTCTACACCAGGCCTCCAGAACACCAGGGGTCATTGAATCAGGGAGGCTGTCTACACCAGGCCTCCAGAACATCAGGGGTCATTGAGATCAGGGAGGCTGTCTACACCAGGGATCACTGAGATCAGGGAGGCTGTCTACACCAGGCCTCCAGAACACCAGGGGTCACTGAGATCAGGAAGGGGGCCTCATTTGTCAACTGTGCACAAACGTCTTACTAAATTCTGGCATACGTGGAGATTCTAGGATTTGCGTGCGGCAGAAATTATTGAGATTTAACAAACTGTCGCAGGCAACATATAGGCATGTTTTCATTGATAAGTCTGAGCCATATTATATTTGTGCACTGGTTAAGGAGCGCTACAACCTAGCCTGGAAAACGCCCTCCACTCACCTTTTATGCTAACAAAAACACCCTAATTAGCTGTAGGCCATGATTTGGAAATGTCGGAACTGGGCCATGTCCGTTTCTAAAAGAAAGCGGAATATCAAATTTGATCACATTTCTGTAGAGGTGTGGGCAGAATGTTTTCATCTTTTTCAGTTACTTTTTTTTACTAAAAGTGCATGTCACCTATAACGAGTGCTAAACACTGCCAGCGCATTCTGTAAGATCGATTGTCTATCGAACGATTTAAAAGTAAATGCTGCCTACAGCCCACACTTCTCTGCAAAAGATGAATTGTTCTTCAATATTTTGTTTATCAATACGTCTCCTTAAACATGTTATTATGTCCAGCTCCTATTGCACAGTAATACTGTAGCCTACCCATACTGACATAGGCTACAAGTCTATTTACCAGTCATGTCAGAAAAGGAGAGACAAGCCCTGCAATATGACATTGATTTAGACCTATATAATAAAAACAAAATAAATATATTCGGTGACATGATGCTATGCGATCTCCTAATCAATGACAAATGCATCTGTTCTATCATTAGACCCATGATGCAATGTTTTTATTAGCCTACCATTATTATAATTCCCGGGATTCAAACACCTCCATTTCCTCCAAAATAACAATATTTTTATTAGCCTACCATTATTATAATTCCCGGGATTCAAACACCTCCATTTCCTCCAAAATAACAATATTTGCTTCCAAAGCAGTTGATCAACCACTAGAAGTTGAGCGTGCGCATGGTCTAAGATTTGCGCGGAGATACGCACCTTTGATAAATGAGGCCCCAGGCCTCCAGAACACCAGGGACCAGACGTGAGGAATAGTGAGGAGTGGCAAGACGCCTGAGGTACTGTGAAGCTCAGGCCCAATTCCAAATCAACCCCTACACCCTAAACACTACACTGAAACCTAATCCCTACACCCCGACCTACTCCATCAACACTTCTATTGATGGAAGAGGTTTGAATAGGTGGTAATAACCAATATGGCTATTACCATATAACTTACAGCACAGCTATCTAACCCTCTTAGAGCTCATCACATATGGGTCAATTTGGATTGAGTGTAGGACCTGATCTTTGGCAGTTCAGTCTGTGGTATATTGCCACTTCATACAAGCTTAAACGAAATGGCACTTCAACAGCCTATCGACATGTTTCCTTTTCATCATAGTGTGTGTGAATTGTGTGAGAGAGGTAGTGAGTGTGTGTGTGTGTCTGTGTGTTTGTATAAGCATTAACAAGCACTGCAGAAGAGAGGGTGTCTATCCCTTGACATCATGGCATCTGCTAAGCAAACACACACACTGTTAATTTGATCTCTGCCGCAGTCACCTCAGGCGGTGTGTGTGTGTGTGGGGGGGGGGGGGGGGGGGGCTCTGAGATTTTCCCATATGCAGTGTGTGACGTGTTTCTGTGATTGGAGTTGTGTGTGCGGTCTGTGTGTGCGTGCGTGTGTGTTTATTAGTCAGATAAAAACAATAGAACTGGAAGAATGGGCCCTGGGGAGAACTATTCAATGACTTATTTTAATTAAAAGAGGAGAGTGAAGATGGGGAAAACAAAACTCCACTGTTGGACTCCACTGTTACTGTAATGACTGGGAAGAGAGGACTCCACTGTTACTGTAATGACTGGGAAGAGAGGACTCCACTGTTACTGTAATGACTGGGAAGAGAGGACTGCACTGTTACTGTAATGACTGGGAAGAGAGGACTCCACTGTTACTGTAATGACTGGGAAGAGAGGACTCCACTGTTACTGTAATGACTGGGAAGAGAGGACTCCACTGTTACTGTAATGACTGGGAAGAGAGGACTCCACTGTTACTGTAATGACTGGGAAGAGAGGACTCCACTGTTACTGTAATGACTGGGAAGAGAGGACTCCACTGTTACTGTAATGACTGGGAAGAGAGGACTCCACTGTTACTGTAATGACTGGGAAGAGAGGACTCCACTGTTACTGTAATGACTGGGAAGAGAGGACTCCACTGTTACTGTAATGACTGGGAAGAGAGGACTCCACCGTTACTGTAATGACTGGGAAGAGAGGACTCGCTGTTATTGTAATGACTGGGAAGAGAGGACTCCACTGTTACTGTAATGACTGGGAAGAGAGGACTCCACCGTTACTGTAATGACTGGGAAGAGAGGACTCCACTGTTACTGTAATGACTGGGAAGAGAGGATTCCACCGTTACTGTAATGACTGGGAAGAGAGGACTGCACTGTTACTGTAATGACTGGGAAGAGAGGACTGCACTGTTACTGTAATGACTGGGAAGGGAGGACTCCACTGTTACTGTAATGACTGGGAAGAGAGGACTCCACCGTTACTGTAATGACTGGGAAGAGAGGACTCCACTGTTACTGTAATGACTGGGAAGAGAGGACTCCACTGTTACTGTAATGACTGGGAAGAGAGGACTCCACTGTTACTGTAATGACTGGGAAGAGAGGACTCCACTGTTACTGTAATGACTGGGAAGAGAGGACTCCACTGTTACTGTAATGACTGGGAAGAGAGGACTCCACTGTTACTGTAATGACTGGGAAGAGGGGACTCCACTGTTACTGTAATGACTGGGAAGAGAGGACTCCACTGTTACTGTAATGACTGGGAAGAGAGGACTCCACTGTTACTGTAATGACTGGGAAGAGAGGACTCCACTGTTACTGTAATTACTGGGAAGAGAGGACTCCACTGTTACTGTAATGACTGGAAGAGAGGACTCCACTGTTACTGTAATGACTGGGAAGAGAGGACTCCACTGTTACTGTAATGACTGGGAAGAGAGGACTCCACTGTTACTGTAATGACTGGGAAGAGAGGACTCCACTGTTACTGTATTGACTGGGAAGAGAGGACTGCACTGTTACTGTAATGACTGGGAAGAGAGGACTCCACTGTTACTGTAATGACTGGGAAGAGAGGACTGCACTGTTACTGTAATGACTGGGAAGAGAGGACTCCACTGTTACTGTAATGACTGGGAAGAGAGGACTCCACTGTTACTGTAATGACTGGGAAGAGAGGACTTCACTGTTACTGTAATGATTGGGAAGAGAGGACTCCACTGTTACTGTAATGACTGGGAAGAGAGGACTGCACTGTTACTGTAATGACTGGGAAGAGGGGCCTCCACTGTTACTGTAATGACTGGGAAGAGATGACTTCACTGTTACTGTAATGACTGGGAAGAGAGGACTCCACTGTTACTGTAATGACTGGGAAGAGAGGACTCCACTGTTACTGTAATGACTGGGAAGAGAGGACTCCACTGTTACTGTAATGACTGGGAAGAGAGGACTCCACTGTTACTGTAATGACTGGGAAGAGAGGACTGCACTGTTACTGTAATGACTGGGAAGAGAGGACTCCACTGTTACTGTAATGACTGGGAAGAGAGGACTCCACTGTTACTAAATAATGATTGGGAAGAGAGGACTCCACCGTTACTGTAATGACTGGGAAGAGAGGAATCCACTGTTACTGTAATGACTGGGAAGAGAGGACTCCACTGTTACTGTAATGACTGGGAAGAGAGGACTCCACTGTTACTATAATGACTGGGAAGAGAGGACTCCACTGTTACTGTAATGACTGGGAAGAGAGGACTCCACTGTTACTGTAATGACTGGGAAGATAGGACTCCACTGTTACTGTAATGACTGGGAAGAGAGGACTCCACTGTTACTGTAATGACTGGGAAGAGAGGACTCCACTGTTACTGTAATGACTGGGAAGAGAGGACTCCACTGTTACTGTAATGACTGGGAAGAGAGGACTCCACTGTTACTGTAATGACTGGGAAGAGAGGACTCCACTGTTACTGTAATGACTGGGAAGAGAGGACTCCACTGTTACTGTAATGACTGGGAAGAGAGGACTCCACTGTTACTGTAATGACTGGGAAGAGAGGACTCCACTGTTACTAAAATGACTGGGAAGAGAGGACTCCACTGTTACTGTAATGACTGGGAAGAGAGGACTCCACTGTTACTGTAATGACTGGGAAGAGAGGATTCCACTGTTACTGTAATGACTGGGAAGAGAGGACTCCACTGTTACTGTAATGACTGGGAAGAGAGGACTCCACTGTTACTATAATGACTGGGAAGAGAGGACTCCACTGTTACTGTAATGACTGGGAAGAGAGGACTCCACTGTTACTGTAATGACTGGGAAGAGAGGACTCCACTGTTTACTGTAATGACTGGGAAGAGAGGACTCCACTGTTACTGTAATGACTGGGAAGAGAGGACTCCACTGTTACTGTAATGACTGGGAAGAGAGGACTCCACTGTTACTGTAATGACTGGGAAGAGAGGACTGCACTGTTACTGTAATGACTGGGCAAACCTGCTGTGATTGAAGAGAGAGTGAGAGAGAAAACATTCTGTTGGTGAACATAGAAAGAGATAACTAGGTGAACATAGAGAGAACTATGAGGTTAGTTTTGACGATAACAGAATGACAGGACAGTAAATGTGGACCGACAGACAGAGAGCCCCACTACTCTGATTCACCTGCATTATTCACGACATAGTAGATCACCTCAAGACCTGTCGCCATTTTAGGGTTAATATCCACAATTTCAATTCAGGGCATTCAGTCAAAGTGAATTAAAATTCCAATCAGAATCATTGAAAGTAAGTGCCACCTATTCTAACCTCAGTTTGACTGAAATGAAATGGAATTGACCCCACCTCGAATGACAGGCTCCCTTTCCCTCCTGGCCATAATGAAATGGAATTGACCCCACCTCGAATGACAGGCTCCATTTCCCTCCTGGTCATAATGAAATGGAATTGATCCCACCTCGAATGACAGATTCCCTTTTCCTCCTGGTCATAATGAAATGGAATTGACCCCACCTCGAATGACAGGCTCCCTTTTCCTCCTGGTCATAATGAAATGGAATTGACCCCACCTCGAATGACAGGCTCCCTTTCCCTCCTGGTCATAATGAAATGGAATTGATCCCACCTCGAATGACAGGCTCCCTTTTCCTCCTGGCCATAATGAAATGGAATTGACCCCACCTCGAATGACAGACTCCCTTTTCCTCCTGGTCATAATGAAATGGAATTGACCCCACCTCGAATGACAGGCTCCCTTTTCCTCCTGGCCATAATGAAATGGAATTGACCCCACCTCGAATGACAGGCTCCATTTCCCTCCTGGTCATATTGAAATGGAATTGACCCCACCTCGAATGACAGGCTCCCTTTTCCTCCTGGTCATAATGAAATGGAATTGACCCCACCTCGAATGACAGGCTCCCTTTTCCTCCTGGTCATAATGAAATGGAATTGACCCCACCTCGAATGACAGGCTCCCTTTTCCTCCTGGTCATAATGAAATGGAATTGACCCCACCTCGAATGACAGGCTCCCTTTTCCTCCTGGTCATAATGAAATGGAATTGACCCCACCTCGAATGACAGGCTCCCTTTTCCTCCTGGTCATAATGAAATGGAATTGACCCCACCTCGAATGACAGGCTCCCTTTTCCTCCTGGCCATAATGAAATGGAATTGACCCCACCTCGAATGACAGGCTCCCATTCCCTCCTGGCCATAATGAAATGGAATTGACCCCACCTCGAATGACAGGCTCCCTTTTCCTCCTGGTCATAATGAAATAGAATTGACCCCACCTCGAATGACAGACTCCCTTTTCCTCCTGGTCATAATGAAATGGAATTGACCCCACATAGCATGACAGGCTCCCTTTTCCTCCTGGTCATAATGAAACGGAATTGACCCCACCTCGAATGACAGGCTCCCTTTTCCTCCTGGTCATAATGAAACGGAATTGACCCCACCTCGAATGACAGACTCCCTTTTCCTCCTGGCCATAATGAAATGGAATTGACCCCACCTCGAATGACTGGCTCCCTTTTCCTCCTGGTCATAATGAAATGGAATTTACTTCATATAGGGCTTTCTCATGTTGTCTATATTTGGCCACCTCCCTTACACACCCACCCCACCCCACCCCACCCCACCTCACACACACACACACACACACACACACACACACACACACACACACACACACACACACACACACACACACACACACACACACACACACACACACACACACCCCACCCCACCTCCCTCCCTCACACACTCTCTCTCTCTCACCTCCGTCCTGAGTGCTGAGGACATTGAGCGCGAACAGCATGGCATTGGAGAATGTGGTGGCTTCCTCCTTGCTGGCAAAGTTGAGTCCGTAGACCTGGCGGGCATCACGCCACTGGTGGAAGGTGGGCGTGGCCTGGTTATACTTCAGCCCCTTCACTATGGAGTAGTTGATCACCACCTGGAGGTAAGAGATGGAGTGGAGAGATGGTCAATGGTTACTTTCAAGGCCATTTCAGATCAATGTGTGTGTGTGTGTGTGTGTGTGTGTGTGTGTGTGTGTGGGTGTGTGTGTGTGTGTGTGTGTGTGTGTGTGTGTGTGCGTGCGTGCGTGTGTACCTCTACCTGCTGGTCTTGTAGTTTGACTCCCACCACGCGGAAGGTGTTGTTGGCAGTGTTGTGGTAGATGTTGATGCGGCTGAAGCCCTGCTGGCCTGGCTTAATGGGAACCCACTTCTTACTACTGTCATCATACACCATGACAGAAGCTCGCGCCTGGCAGATACTCTGCTCACTGAAACAGGAAGAGAGAAACTATTAGTTCATCATTTAATCAATCAATCAATTGATCTGTCGGTTGGTCTACCTAGCCGTAACCCTAACCCTGTCATCATACACCATGACGGAGGTTCTCGCCTGGCAGATACCCTGCTCACTGAAACAGGAAGAGAAAAATATGTAAGTCGCTCTGGATAAGAGCGTTTGCTAAATGACTTAAATGTAAATGTAAATGTAAAAACAAAGTCCATCACTTGAATCAATCAATCAGTTGATCAATATGAACCCTAACCCTTACTGCTGTCATCAGACACCATCACAGAGGCTCTCCCTGGCAGAGATACTCAAGAGTCAATCGGGAGAAAATCAATAAATTCTTTGATCATCAGTTAATCAACCAATGCCACCATTTTGTTTGATTTAAATAGGCTATAACAAAGGAATAGGAACAGGATAAAGCACTGCATAGTTGCATTATAAGACCAATCCAGCTGTAATCATGTGACTGATTGAAAAGCCTGTAATCACAAGATGTAAAGGAGTTGGATATGCTAAAGAAGACAACAACCCAACCTTCTTACCTAGTGTAGCATTAATAGCATAAATCAAACCTCATTAGCCATATACAGTGCTAGACCAGAGTCTGCTGCTACTGGTAGAAATGTGTGTGTGTGTGTGTGTGTGTGTCTCCAGTTTGGGCCTGCCTCCTTCCCATCTGACAGCATTCAACACAGCCCACTGAGGCTCTCTCTCTTCAATGACCTTCACCGGAGAGGAGAGACAGAGAGGAGAGACAGAGGAAAGACAGAGGAGAGAAAGAGAGGAGAGACAGAGAGGAGAGACAGAGAGGAGAGACAGAAGAGAGACAGAGGAAAGACAGAGAGGAAAGACAGAGAGGAGAGACAGAGAGGAGAGACAGAGAGGAGACAGAAGAGAGACAGAGAGGAGAGACAGGAGAAACAGATTAGAGACAGAGGAGAGACAGATAGGAGAGACAGAGAGGAGAGACAGAGTGGAGACAGAAGAGAAACAGAGAGGAGAGACAGAGGAGAGGCAGAGAGGAGAGGCAGATGGGAGAGACAGAGAGGAGAGACAGAGTGGAGACAGAAGAGAAACAGAGAGGAGATACAGAGGAGAGGCAGAGAGGAGAGGCAGAAAGGAGAGGCAGAGAGGAGAGACAGAGGAGAGAGAGAGGAGAGATAAAGGACAGACAGAGAGGAAAGAGAGGAGAGACAGAGGAGAGAGAGAGAGAGAGGAGAGACAGAAGAGAGCGAAGAGAGGCATAGGAGAGACAGAGAGGAGAGAGAGAGGTCGAGACAGAGTTGAAAGACAGAGGAGAGACAGAGAGGAGACAGAAGAGAAACAGAGAGGAGAGGCAGAGAGGAGAGACAGAGAGGAGAGACAGAGAGGAGAGACAGAGTGGAGAGGAAAGGAGTGAGAAAGGGAAATAAAGGGGAGTGGGAGAGGAGATATTGAAAAGTATGGAAGGAGAGGTGAGACGGAGAAAAGATGGAATGAGTTTAGATAGTTTAGATAGTTTAGGACTATTAACCCTGGAGCTATTAACCCTGGAGCTATTAACCCTGGACTATTAACCCTGGACTATTAACCCTGGAATATTAACCCTGGACTATTAACCCTGGAGCTATTAACCCTGGACTATTAACCCTGGACTATTAACCCTGGACTATTAACCCTGGAATATTAACCCTGGACTATTAACCCTGGAGCTATTAACCCTGGAGCTATTAACCCTGGACTATTAACCCTGGAGCTATTAACCCTGGACTATTAACCCTGGACTATTAACCCTGGAATATTAACCCTGGAGCTATTAACCCTGGAGCTATTAACCCTGGACTATTAACCCTGGACTATTAACCCTGGAATATTAACCCTGGACTATTAACCGTGGAGCTATTAACCCTGGACTATTAATCCTGGACTATTAACCCTGGACTATTAACCCTTGACTATTAACCCTGGACTATTAAACCTGGACTATTAACCCTGGACTATTAACCCTGGACTATTAACCCTGGACTATTAACCCTGGACTATTAACCCTGGACTATTAACCCTGGACTATTAACCCTGGACTATTAACCCTGGACTATTAACCCTGGACTATTAACCCTGGAGCTATTAACCCTGGACTATTAACCCTGGAGCTATTAACCCTGGACTATTAACCCTGGACTATTAACCCTGGAGCTATTAACCCTGGACTATTAACCCTGGACTATTAACCCTGGACTATTAACCCTGGACTATTAACCCTGGACTATTAACCCTGGACTATTAACCCTGGACTATTAACCCTGGACTATTAACCCTGGACTATTAACCCTGGAGCCTACAGTGATTTGAGGTCTTGTGATTGTAAAGTCCTATAGTAGATGCTGCTGGTTGAGTCAACAACCCTGCTTCCATAAAAACACAACACAAACACACTGTCATTTACTTTCCATGAAAGCACTGCACATTTTTGAGAAAGCCTTGGTTATAAATAAGCACACATCTTAGGGTGAGAGTGAAGCTACACACACATTGCATTAGGACGGTGGAAGTGATGCTATACACACATTGCATTAGGACGGTGGAAGTGATGCTACACACACATTGCATTAGGACGGTGGAAGTGATGCTATACACACATTGCATTAGGACGGTGGAAGTGATGCTATACACACATTGCATTAGGACAGTGGAAGTGATGCTATACACACATTGCATTAGGACAGTGGAAGTGATGCTACACACACATTGCATTAGGACAGTGGAAGTGATGCTACACACACATTGCATTAGGACAGTGGAAGTGATGCTACACACACATTGCATTAGGACAGTGGAAGTGATGCTATACACACATTGCATTAGGACGGTGGAAGTGATGCTACACACATTGCATTAGGACGGTGGAAGTGATGCTATACACATATTGCATTAGGACAGTGGAAGTGATGCTACACACACATTGCATTAGGACAGTGGAAGTGATGCTATACACACATTGCATTAGGACAGTGGAAGTGATGCTACACACATTGCATTAGGACGGTGGAAGTGATGCTATACACACATTGCATTAGGACGGTGGAAGTGATGCTATACACACATTGCATTAGGACGGTGGAAGTGATGCTATACACACATTGCATTAGGACGGTGGAAGTGATGCTATACACACTTGTCATTATCGGTTTCCATCTTAACAGGCTTTAAATTAGCCAGTGTACCAGCAAGGCAGTGAGTTGTTTCATTTATTTAATTTAACTCGGCGGCTGAGTTCATTTTTAAAAGGAGTTCTTGGCAATCGCCTCACCCCACCAGCATGAATAAATGAGACTCTCATATGAAAAGAGAACGAGAGAGACAGCAAGATCGAGAAGAAGAGAACGAGAGAGAAGAGAAGAGAAGAAAGAGAGAGAGAAGGAGAAGAGTGAGAGAGAAAGAAGAGAGAGGGGGAGAAGTAGGAGAGCGAGAGAGAGAAAGAGGAAGAGAAAGACAGACAGGCTACAGAGAGAAAGAGAGATGAGTTGAGACATTGAACAAACCGTTCTGTAACTGACCGTTCAGGGGCAGACACACCACCTGACCCACCTGTTGAAGCATGTAAAATATGTCTCTGAGACATAAGTTAGGTGTTTCTGTTTGCACCTTGACAGGAGAAGCAGCAGCAAGCTATAACTGAGTGGAGTTTTCCGTTGACGCAAAAACACACACACACACACACACACACACACACACACACACACACACACACACACACACACACACACACTTGAAATACCATCCTGTACTCTGGAGAAAGCCCAGGGATGTACCTCTGGAGAAAGCCCAGGGATGTACCTCTGGAGAAAGCCCAGCGATGTACCTCTGGAGAAAGCCCAGGGATGTACCTCTGGAGAAAGCCCAGGGATGTACCTCTGGAGAAAGCCCAGGGATGTACCTCTGGAGAAAGCCCAGGGATGTACCTCTGGAGAAAGCCCAGGGATGTACCTCTGGAGAAAGCCCAGGTATGTACCTCTGGAGAAAGCCCAGGGATGTACCTCTGGAGAGAGAGTGAGAGAGAGGGTGATGTATATATTTTTGTTTATAGCCAGCTGAATGAGAGAGAGAGAGGGGGATAGAGAGAGCAAGAGAGAGATAGAGGGAAAGAGGGAGGGAGCTGCATTTCTCTGTTTCCAGCTAGCTGAATGAGAGAGTCATGCTGTGCTCTCATCACTATAATCACCAGCTTCACAGGTTTTATTCCCCACTCTAATTCTGACACAACACCGGTGCTCTGGGCTAAATATACTCTTTTATCATCAGTTCCCTGATCAGAGTGAGCAGACACGCTACCTATTCAAAGCATGCATACACACACACACGCAGTATGGATGGACACACAATCTCACTCTCTCCCTCGCAAACACACACCAAAATCTGACGTACACTTGAAATGGACACGCCACCCACTCGAAGCCTCGTCACACTGGGACCAGAGATAATGATCAGAGTAGTGAATCTACCTGCTCCACGTTCCAGGTATACAGGACCATACTACTGTAGGGATTACAAAGGACCTGAAAGGCTCTCTAGGAATCCACTCAAAACTGCAACAAAATGTAGACGATAAAATATTTTTAGACTAAAACATTTTTTTATACAATGTAATCTTCATTAAAGAAAATGTTAAATAGAGTGGTGTGCCTTTAGTCATGCCAGTAAGGAACAAACATTTACACTGTCCCTTCATTCTCACAAATGACCACCAACAACCAGAGAGGTTGATATGAGGAGTGAAAATCAGCCAAAACAAGGCAGAAAGGACAGTAGGAGAGATGAGCAGGCTGGGAAAATCAGTAACTTAAGAATCAGTCCTCTCCTGGAGCTGATTTACACATATCTCTCTCTCTGTGTGTGTGTGTGTGTGTGTGTGTGTGTGTGTGTGTGTGTGTGTGTGTGTGTGTGTGTGTGTGTGTGTGTGTGTGTGTGTGTGTGTGTGTGTGAGAGAGAGTACTGGGTCTTAATATATTCTGTCAGTGTAAACCTTGGGGCCACATATGTTCCTCTTCAGTTTCCAGAGTGTGTCTCTGGAAATCTCAAGGCTATACTTCTGCTGTTAGGACCTCAAGCGGAGTAACATTACAGCACTGTCCAAGGGAATCTCCAGCAGAATCAGGTCACACACACACACACACCCGGCTCAAAGGGAGCTCTAGTCACAGCACTCAAGGTCACGTTTACTGCACAGGTCCTGATTCTAGTTTAAATAATGACAACTCAGTCAATCTCAAAATCTCTAGCAAGTCAGTAATTGTTCCCAGAAAAAAGTGTTGCTGTAGTGAATGTCAATATCAGTATCAACTCAGTGTGTCTGTCTGGTAGAAATGATTCCACACTACTACTGTACTCTCTTCATTCTGTTACAGGTTATTAGAGTGGAGAGGAACTGAAACTCTCTCTCTCTGTTCCTCTTTCCTTCTCTCCCTCCCGCTCTCTCTTTTCCTCTCTCCCTCTAGTAATGCAAACAGCAATGAAAGGTCTACTAAGCATTAACCCAAGGCACTTCACATAACCCTGACAGAGAGAGAGAGAGAGAGAGAGAGAGAGAGAGAGAGAGAGAGAGAGAGACACAGAGAGAGACACAGAGAGAGACAGAGAGAGAGAGAGAGAGAGAGAGAGAGAGAGAGAGAGAGAGAGAGCGATGGAGACAAAGAAAGAAGGAGAGACAGAGAGAGAGAGAGATAGAGATGGAGAGACAGAGAGAGATGGAGACGGAGGGAGAGAGAGAGAGAGATGGAGACAAAGAAAGAAGGAGAGAGAAACAGAGAGAGAGAGACAGAGAGAAAGAGAGCGAGCGATGGAGACAAAGAAAGAAGGAGAGAGACAGAGAGAGAGAGAGAGAGAGAGAGAGAGAGCGATGGAGACAAAGAAAGAAGGAGAGAGAGAGAGAGAGAGATAGAGACGGAGAGACAGAGAGAGCGAGAGATGGAGACGGAGGGAGAGAGAGAGAGATGGAGACAAAGAAAGAAGGAGAGAGACAGAGTGAGAGAGAGAGATAGAGACAGAGAGAGAGAGAGATGGAGACAAAGAAAGAAGGAGAGAGACAGAGAGAGAGAGATTGACAAATTGACACAAACGCAGAACAACGCCAAATCCATGAGAAGTTGAATGGATTAGAAAAAGCTATAAAGGACAATCAAAACCCATTGGACTCCCCAATTACTGACCAGGAGCTTTATAAGAAACTTCAGGCTCTCAAATTTAAAAAAGCATGCGGACCTGATGGCATCCTAAATGAGATGCTCAAACTCACTAGTGCAAAATTTCAATTGGCTATATTAAAACTGTTTAATTTGACCCTGAGTGTAGGTTATTTCCCTGACATCTGGAATCAAGTACTCATAACCCCAATCTTTAAGAACGGACACAAATTTGACCCTAACAATTACAGAGGCATTTGTGTGAACAGGTACCTGGGGAAGGTTTTCTGTAGTATTATAAATGTAAGAGTTCTAAACTTCCTTAATAAGCACAATGTCTTGAGTAAAAGCCAAATTGGATTTATACCAAAACATCGCACAACTGATCATATTTACACCTTACACATTCTATTTGGCATACTGGACTGTTCTACAAAGTTATTGAAAGTGGTGTAGGGGGTAAAACATATGACATAATTAAATCAATGTATACTGGCAATACGTGCAGCATTAAAATTGGTAAGAAAAGAACAGAATTCTTTAACCAGGGGCGGGGCCTTCGTCAGGGTTGCAATCTGAGCCCTGCACTCTTCAATATTTACATTAACCAATTGGCCACTATTCTAGAAAAATCCTCAGCCCCTGGTGTTAGTCTCCACAATTCAGAAGTTAAATGCCTACTCTTCGCAGATGACCTATGCCTGCTGTCACCCACAGCACATGGCCTACAGCAGAGCCTGTACCTGCTAGAGCAGTACTGCCAGACCTGGGCCCTGGCAGTAAACCCCAAAAAGACTAAAATAATGATTTTCCAGAGAAGATCCAGATCTCAGGGAATTAGACCAAAGTTCTCAATTGGTACAAAATATATAGAGTACTGTACACACTACAATTACTTAGGTTTAAAAATAAGCTCAACTGGACACCTTAATGAGGCAGTGAATGAACTGAGAGAGAAAGCACACAGGGCATTCTACGCCATTAAA